>NW_022986741.1:0-19320 GCF_009829125.3 Periophthalmus magnuspinnatus
ATGGAATGAAATATTGGTAAAAGTAATTCAGTCATTATTTCTGTGAATACAAAATGACCGTTTTCCAGTAGTTGGTGCAATACTGGCCGAAATAAGCTGTGTAAATAAGAGTAAAGGCAAATTTGGGCACTGAAGGTGTATGAAGTCTTTGATTTTGCGAAGGGGTTTCGGACTAAAACATGTATCACTTCTTGGTTAGCCACCCAATGACATCACCAGGTGAACCAGGGCATTTTGAGAGACACTGATTTTGCAGGATTACCCAAACATGCAGGTATATGATTGATGGAGAAAAAACATTATTCCACTCGCTCACATAAGGTGAATTAGCATAATATGTGACCTTTAATCCTAATTTTCGTACTTCTAGAAAGCTATCTTGTACAATATGACAAAGACTTATTGTAGCAGTAGTTCATGACAGGATACAAAAGAACAGTCAAAGTTGAGGCTGTAAAAACAGACTAGAATAAGAATAATTTCAGAACGCTTCAGAAACTGCAGTGCTGGCTATATCCCAGTCCTCCTTCACGTATCGTCCATGTAGCAAAGTCACTACAGGATTTGACTTGTCTCTGCTAGCTGTGCGTCCCCGCCCTCCCCTCTGGCCTCTGATTGGTGTTTGTAAAGGTCACATGGCATAAGAGGGAGGGGCTGACCCGAGTCCATCAGCACGGACTCGTAGGGCGGGGCCTCCTCCATGGGGTAGGAAAGGGAGGTGATGTGCTGTCCCGAGAGGCAGTGGGGGGTGGGGGAGAACCAGGAAGTGCTGGCTGAGCTGTCTGTGCTGGTGCTGTGGTGGGTGTGGTTAGGCTCCTCCCCATGCCCCGCCTCTTCTTGGCATGGGTCCAATAGGGAGTAAGGAGGAGGGTCATCTGTGGGGATGTAGATCTCGGTCGCACCAGGGCCGACACACTCTTCATAACTGCAAAACAGAAATGTGTTGGTGAAAAGAAGACAATGTTAAGTCGTGTTTCTGCTACTCATGTGTTCTCTGTTGCTACGATAGACTGTATATCTAGAAGGAGACAGCTAGGCCGCGAATTGGCCTAGCTGGCCAAATCGCGGCCAGCTTGGCCCGCGATCGACCCTGGCACCAATTCACTTTCTATTGAAAAATGGCGGCCTATCACTTGACCACTGATCACTATATCAATCAGGCACCTTCTTCCCTGAGTTTCTCTCCCTTAGCCTTAGTAACAGATATGATTGACAGCTATTGAGCCTGGATCTCTTAAAATAACTGGATAGGATATTGCTAGCTTAGACCTGTTGTGAGTTTGATCTAGTGGCCACTCCATTGGTACTGCAGCGAAAAAATCCTCTCCAGCTCAGAAACCATTTTTCCCACAGAGAGTGTAATCACAAACTGCTCGTGTTCTCCTCAACGGGCATTTACAGCTTTCAACAAGGACGGATTATGTAGCGATTTTGCCTAATTTCAGATCAACTTTTTTCAGTCCAAAATCCTTCAGTTGCCTTAAAAACAGCTTCAGAATTTTTAGCGTTGGCTTGTTCTGCTGCGCCGTAGCTACTCACATGGTACGTGCCTTTGAGCTTGACCCATTCACTTAAACGGGTGCCATGTTTAGACTGCTGCCCCCGCGACCCGGCACCGGATAAGGGGAAGAAAATGGATGGATGGATGAATGGGAGGCCATGTTTAGGCCCTGTGGCTTGCAATCGTGCCTCGTTGCGCTTGCACCCAGCTAAACCAGCAGTGTCGGTGCGAAGGAGCGAGAACCTTCAACAACCTCGCTCCTGATTGGCTCTATGGTTGCACACATTCCAAATATGGGTCTTGGTTGCAGCTTTGATTGGCTGTCACACATCACACTCATTCTACACAGTCTATATTTGCTACTCAAACAGATTTGACCATTCTCAACTTTAAGTCCAAATGTTGTGACGTCATGTGCATAACCTGTAGTCGAGTCAAAATTTGTATACTAACGCCTGACAAATATCTTTAATACAATACAGTTACATTCATTGCATTAAAATACTGCTTGTCCCCTTGAAGCTGTGAGAACATGAGGTTTGGGGAACTTTCTTTGGGGGGGTCCATGTCTAAAGTTGCTGAGTTACAGTGGTAAACAGAAAGAACAGTCATCACTCTTTTTTTCTTTTCTTACATATATATATATATATATTGAATATAGTATAATCCAAATGTGAGAGACTACATGATAACTTTTTAAAGAGTATGCTTTTCCTTCAAGCATCAATTATACCATGAAACTATCAGTAGGCTGTTTATAGGTTTAAAGCCAATACATGTAACTTTTTAGCCAAAAACGTATATACCCAAGTAAAAGCACTTTTTTCCATGTTTGGTTGTTTTTATTGTCCTGAAAAAACTATAAAAACATGTGTCCTTACAATCCCTCCTGCTTGTTTCTATGGAAATGTTGTTTCTTTGCCTATAATATTCCACTGTGACATAAAACTTACATATCTACATGAAAAATATGGCTTTAACTTTACATTGAATCATGCAGGTGATGTGCCACCTCAAGAAAGTTGCACAACCTACCTTTAAAGAAAAACATAATCAACCCAAACCTTGCAACCATGAATTAGGAAAAAAGTTCAATTTAATAATAATAAAAAAAGTGTCCATGCAAGTTATAAATGTCACGTGGGTTAGATTGTTCTTAGGCTCTAGAATAATGTGATCCGGTTCTGTGATGCTGTGCCCCACTGCAACCTGCCCCCCCGGTCTCCCCTGTCCTATACCTGTACTCCTGTCCCTCTGCTCTCCCCTGTCTTACCTGTACTCCTGTCCCTCTGCTCTCCCCTGTCCTATACCTGTACTCCTGTCCCTCTGCTCGCAGCCGTCACTATGGCCGCTAGTCCCACCAACGAGAGTCTAATCCAAACCTTAACCCTCGTGTCTGACTTTAAGACGCGGGAAATACCCCAGGAGCCGGGAAAGTCGACGTGGAGCTGCTCCGTTGGACGTCACCGGGCTCAGGCGGTGTCACTTACCGGTGTGCGGGCTCCACATGACGGCTGACATACCGTACGGGGCTCGGGTTCAGCGGAGGAGTCACATGGCACCAGCCGGACTTCCCTGAGGCTGTCTTGAGCTGCATTTGTCCCAGTCAGTCAAAAAATGTCCAAATATTACACACAATTACCAGAACTATGGACTTGACAGCGTGCAAAATCCATGGTGAGTCTGTACAAGTTCAATCTGGACTATTTTTAGTTCATTTCAGTGAACAGTTTGTTAAAAGTGGCTCCGCAGTTTCTATTCTGGACTTGCACTGTCACCAAACGGCCAGCAGAGGGAGGTGTGGCGCAGCAGTCAGGGACATCAGAGCGCTGCTAATGTACCAGGATAAAAATACATGAGGCTAATGATTCACAGTGTACTTTATTAAAACTATAAATGAAAGAATTTTTTTTTCCAAAATTCAAGAAAATAAAACATTATGTTACAAGCCTAATGCCTAAGAGCAAAGGTGGATAATAGGATAAAAATGATAAATCAGATGTAACGTTCAGACCTACAGACCTCACTTTGAGCATCACTACTTCAATTTTATCTCTGTGGAGTTTTTGCCAAGTCACGCTAAAATGAATAAATATTTAAAGACAAACCAGTGGACAGAGAGCTGCAGGTGGATGTCACTCACAACATCTTAATGCTTGTAATTATGTAGGCTTAGTAAACAAGTTTCAAATTGTTATAGCAAAAGTCAACATTTTTTGTCCTATTTACCTCACCTTGTTTTAGTTTTTAGCCTATTTAATCAAACTTAAATATATTCAAAGGCATTATATATCCATGCCTCTTTTTTCTTCTAAATTATTTTGGTGCATTATGGGTAATGTAACGTGTGTATCCTTGGTAAATTAACCATCTTCTAACCAAACAGGACACGTGCCAGAGTAGTGAGTGATGACCTCAAGGGTGTTGTGCAAACTATGGAATTACTTTTAACTAGTCACCTGGCAAATCCACACTATACACCTCTGTATTTTTAAACAGGATATTGGTCTGGGCACCACTCCCTCGTCATGCCTCGAGCCAGACAGTAGGCTACTGTGCAAACAGATTTGTTTATTTCAGCGATGCATGAAACAAAGTTGCTCATTGGTCACTTATCATTTTGAACACAAGGAAAACTCTCACCTCAAAGTTTATTGTGTTGCTCATTGAAACCCACCAAGACACAGAGAAACATGCAAACTCCACACATAAAGGCCTTATGTGCAGTGTACACAAATGATACAACAGTGATTCTTAATCAGGAAAACCAGGTAATGGAAGTTAATGTATTATTAGCTTGTAACTTTTCAATATATTTCACAAGAAATATTCCACTGAACAAAGTGCATTGAACACAAAGGACAAAAACTGTGAACTTTATTTTAAATAATTTTATTTATTTGGCATTTGGCAAAACTCACACAAACAGCTTCAAGAATTTTAATTGAAAGATTAATTTATTTGTTCTCTTTACCTTGGTTAGTGAATCAGAACATATTCTTTTGAACATGTTTGAGAGGGGGTAGCAAAAAGCATTTTAATTTGATATTTAATTTTAATGTATTATTTTGATATGTATTTATTTTAATGTATTAATTTGATAAAGCATTTTAATTTGATATTTAATTTTAATGTATTATTTTAATATGTATTTATTTTAATGTATTAATTTGATAAAGCATTTTAATTTGATATTTAATTTTAATGTATTATTTTGATATGTATTTATTTTAATGTATTAATTTGATAAAGCATTTTAATTTGATATTTAATTTTAATGTATTATTTTGATATGTATTTATTTTAATGTATTAATTTGATATTCATTACATTTAAATGTATTAATTTGATATATTTTATTATATTTTATTAAATTTGTCAGTATCAAATGGTTCAATCAGTTGGTTAAAAAATGTGTATAGGATTACATTTTTTATGAATTTCAGGGAATGTTATTAAAGTTTTGTTATAAGTTAATCTATGTTTCTATATTTCTTTCTTTTTTTTTTTTTCTCCATCTCTGCCTGGGGGAGCTTGGTCTGGTCTGCTGCAGGAGGAGCCCTCATCACCACCAGGTCTGTGAGAACAAACACAAAAAGAGGGGGAGCAGAAAACCACACAAGAACCACACTATTTACATACTATTTACAACAGAAATAACAGAATGATAACACAGCAATACACACAGCACTATACTAAATTTAAAATCTGTCATATTTTTCTTATTTCTTTCAGTTTTTTTTTTGTTTTTTTTTTGTTTGTTTTTTGTTTCACACTAAAACACAAGAACCACACTATTTACAACAAAACTGCAGAATAATAACTAATACTTATATGTATATATGTATTTTAGGGACATTTTCAGAAGGGTCACGTGATGGTGTAGTGGAGTGTTTTGTAGGCGGCTTACATGGTTTTGCCAGACAGTAGCATCCTACAGCATCTTGTTTGTCTGTTGGCTGTTTGTATTTGAAAATAAAAAACCAAACAGGTTCAAGGAGCGTATCACACACATGGGACAAGGCACTAAACAGCAGAGTAGGGTACGCACCCTGTGGGGGTGAAAATGTGTCCTATTAAGTTATTGATGCAGCAAACATAACATATGAAATATATGTTTTTACACATATATACATACGCAAATTAGATTGTATATGCATAAATAGTCAGGCACTGCAAAAAAAAGTCTGAAGCGCCCCCCCCCCCCCTACTGTTTGGCATTTTATCCTGTGTGTGATAAGAAGTAGGCTCATTCGCCACAATTTATGCTCCTTGGACCTGCTCGTTCTTGTTTTCTAAGCACAAACAGCCATATCATGGGTTTCAAGCTATAGCTACCACCCTCTGTGGTCATACCAATTAAGCAATTCTAATCTAAATATTATATCTTTCAGAGTACCAGGTGAGGACCTTTCCCCATTCAAAGTCCTTCAAATTAGAAAGGAATAGACAAACAAAATGCAGTGGGATGCAGTCCTGGAGAAGGCATCAGACAGTAGGGGGCGTATGCTTCTCCTACTGTCTGACAAAACCATGTAAGCCGCCAACAAAACTTGTCACTACACCATCACGTGACCCTTCTGAGGAAACATGCAAAGCAGCTAAACACAGCCCTGTCTGACAGAACAATCAATATATATACATATTAAAAAAAACTTTTTTTTCCCACACCTATGTACAATATGATACAATGTCATAGTCAGTTGGGATCAGTGGAGTGCCAGGAAAAAGTCAGCGGAGTGCCACGTATACAGAGCAGGCAGGGGCATACCAATCATAGGGGTTCAGAGGATTAACAGTAGAGGTGGGTGTATCAGGAAGATCAGGGAGGTACATATCAGGAGCAGCAGCACGTGCCTCAGCATAAGGAACAATGCGAAACTTAGGACGAGTGTAAAGCTTGCAAGCAGAAGCAGTAGAGGTGGGCACAGCAGGAGCAGCAGAGGTGGGCAGAGCAGGAGCAGCAGAGGTGGGCAAAGCAGGAGCAGCAGAGGTGGGCAAAGCAGGAGCAGCAGAGCGTGCCTGAGCGTAAGGAACATAGCGAAACCTACGACGAGTGCGGAGCTTACCAGCAAAAGCGGAGGTGGGCACAGCAGGAGCAACAGAGGTGGGCATAAGAGGAGCAGCAGAGGTGGGCAGAGCAGGAGCAGTAGAGGTGGGCAGAGCAGGAGCAGCAGAGGTGGGCATAGGAGGAGTAGCAGAAAGGAGCATATCAGGAGCATAAGAGGTGGGCATAGGAGGAGTAGCAGGAAGGAGCATATCAGCAACATAAAAGGTGGGCATAGGAGGAGTAGCAGAAAGGAGCATATCAGGAACATAAGAGGTGGGCATAGGAGGAGTAGCAGGAAGGAGCATATCAGGAACATAAGAGGTGGGCATAGGAGGAGTAGCAGGGAGGGGCATATCAGGAACATAAGAGGTGGGCATAGGAGGAGTAGCAGAAAGGAGAATATCAGGAACATAAGAGGTGGGCATAGGAGGAGTAGCAGAAAGGAGAATATCAGGAACATAAGAGGTGGGCATAGGAGGAGTAGCAGGAAGGAGCATATCAGGAACATAAGAGGTGGGCATAGGAGGAGTAGCAGGGAGGAGCATATCAGGAACATAAGAGGTGGGCATAGGAGGAGTAGCAGGAAGGAGCATATCAGGAACATAAGAGGTGGGCATAGGAGGAGTAGCAGAAAGGAGCATATCAGGAACATAAGAGGTGGGCATAGGAGGAGTAGCAGGGAGGGGCATATCAGGAACATAAGAGGTGGACATAGGAGGAGTAGCAGAAAGGAGCATATCAGGAACATAAGAGGTGGGCATAGGAGGAGTAGCAGAGAGGAGCATATCAGGAACATAAGAGGTGGGCATAGGAGGAGTAGCAGGGAGGGGCATATCAGGAACATAAGAGGTGGGCATAGGAGGAGTAGCAGGGAGGAGCATATCAGGAACATAAGAGGTGGGCATAGGAGGAGTAGCAGGGAGGGGCATATCAGGAGCAGCAGGGGGGTCAGAGCAGGAGCAGCAGAAGGGGGCATAGCGCGGGCAGCAGAGAGGGCCATGGCAGGAGTAGCAGAAAGGGGGCATAATAGGAACAGCATAGATGGGCATAGCAGAAGTAGCAGGGAAGGCCATAGCAGGAGCAGTAGGGAGTATGCGTGTTTGCATGAGTGGGCGTGTGTATATGTTTGTGAGTATGTATGTGCATGTTTGTTTAGATGTGTATGTGAGTGTGTCCATGAGTGTGTGAGGTCTTAACTCCAGATGTGAGGACGTGTGCAGGAGGTCTGGACGTGTGCAGGATGTCTGGACGTGTGCAGGACGTCTGGACGTCCCGAGCAGAGCTGGGCTTTGGCTCACACAGATCTGTGGAGAGAAACATTTATGTCAGACACCGATGTTGCAAACAGGGCTCACACACAGCAAACCCAGAGAGGACAACAAAAGGAGCCTAAATGATAAAACTGTAGACACCAAAATGCTTCTTACGTTTGTTCCTAAAATTTAAGTTTATGCCAAAAGCTGAATGTGCATGGCAAAAGTTCATTACTATTACAATGTTTTAAAGTCAGCAGTTTAAAGCAGCTCTTTGCACACATGTTATATTAGAAGATACGTTTTTTTAATAACCCCAAATGCATGTGAATGTTTTGAAATAATACACTGGTAGTTTTTCTAATTTTTTTAATACTTGGCCTCTCAGTGTGTAACAGTGTCTGCAGTACTAGATCAACAGTGGTTTTGATCAACAGTATTTTGATTGATTTATTTAAGTCATATGTATTACCCTGAACTAATAGTGAATTTGTCATGTTTTAAGGTCGACTATATTTGTAGAGCGAAGGCATGTTACAATGCTTTTATGCACAAAGGTACCCAATTTGTGAGTGCATCGCTATTTCAACATACACATATTTCATCTGACACACTGTGTGGACCTCAAGTGTCCTGTACAACACTTTATTCTCACCCACTGAAAGGCAACAATGCAAAAAGCAGCAGGTGAAAACATATGGTCTTCTGGGAGTCTAAGGTTAAATCCAGAAGGTTAATAGATTTCTTTTTTTTTTTTTTGAAAGGACAAAATATTGAATAACGCACAAAATCTGGTATTTTCAAATGACAGAACACAAAATTTGCAAAACAAAATCACATCTGAAGGAGTATTGTAAGAAACACAAATGTTCACATGTAGTACAATGTAGTACTGTATTGTGAAATAACAATACAATACAATTTCTTTAAAAAGTTACTAGAGTAAATACAGTAGTCTGCTGTATTTCATTACTGAGTACTTCCAGCCTCTGTGGCCTATACACACAGCCTGATCATTTTCATTTAGTATGAAAAGGAAATCATAAATGCACAAGGGCGAACATTTATTTGAATAAACTCACTGCAAACTGATCTGGGGTTTTGTTAAAATGTCATTTTGATATATTGGTTGTTTTCTGTGTAATACCCCATAAGGACTAAGTCAACATGGAAAGTCACAAACCTCACGGTCAGGCCTCAATATTTAGATAGCCCCATGTCTCCGCTTTGAGACGCCGTTTGGATTTACATGAGAGCACGACTGGTTGCGGAGTTACGCTGCTGGAAAGTCCGCAACCCGCTCTATCTGCGACGATACGATCCGACGCTATAGGGTTAAACTAACTCGCGCTTGTTTATGCGTGTGCAGCGCCCATGATGTGACCTAGGGTCAGGTGTAATCTGACTTTGTCCTGTATATTAGTCGTGTGACTGGATGGATGACGGGACGTGGTCTACCCAAAATGCCTTCGCGATGGACGTAATGAACACCCCTGCCATAAGGACTAACGTGAACATGGAAAGTCACAAACCTCACGTGTTTTTCTCCCAGAAGTCTCGCAGTCAGAGTCAGGAGGCGGTCAGTAGAAGTCTGGGTGAAGTCTGGGTCCCAAAGTGATGTCTTTTCCGATGAAATCGTCAAATGAAGTTCACAAGTGCAGGTTTTGGCGCAGCCGAGGTTTGCAAAGTTTGCAGTGAGACGCTTGGCAACAACAACCACAACAAAAACAGGACGCATGTGCGTACTGACGTCAGCACGCGCGCATCTCTGCGTGACCTATAACCGGGTTGGATGAAATACTCTATTTTGTTAATTAAGTAAAAGTTCACATACAGGAGCAAAGAAAGTACCTGTTTCAGATGTACTTAAAGAGTAAGAAGTAAGTTTGCTCATATTTTGAGGTCCTGTAAGGTTTCAAATGTATTGACTGAAGATTTGTGCTGAATTTTGCTCAATAGAAACGACTGTTTTTATTTGTATATCTTTTGTAATTCCTCCAGGTACTACAGACACAAGTGGTTTCCTCTACTGACGAATTTATTGACATCCATCTTGCACATGAATCCAAATAAATACACTCGTGAAAACTAAAGAAACACATAGACAGAACAATAATTAACTTAATGAAAAATAAAGACATTCGACAATTACCCTTTGAAAATAAAATGCGGTAGACAAACTAACCTCGTTGGCTGTATACCGAGAGGGATTAACTGAGATATCTTCTTTCTTCTTAAATGTATTCTGAAACTGCAACCCAATCGTCTGCTTTTAATCATGCCACTTTTCTCATTTAGCTGAGATCGCTTCTTCTGCGCAACTAGCATTGCTTCACATGTACACAGACCTTAAACTGCGCCCTCTAGTGACACTCCACAAAATTACACCTAAATAATATAAAACATATGAAAACTAAAAAGTGGCAGTTACATCTTTGTTTGCTCAAACTATGAACGTGTTAAAAATAAACCCTGAGCCTTTTTAGCAGGTCTCAAACAATAAGAAAGAATACTTTTACTTTTCAGCCCAAAAATGTAATGCAGAGCCGCAAGTACAGATACTGCTCTTAAATAAAGTGAAGTAAAAGTAAAAAGAGTATACTTTAAATTAAACCTAAGTAAAGTACAGATACCTAAAAGTACAGTACTTTACTACTTTTACTCTGTTAGGTTCCACTAGTGTATATAACCCACAGCCTGTTAAAAATGATCTATAACTCTTTTTACCAACGCAGCATCATAGGCCGACCTGTCTTGATGTCGGGACAGCAAACTCTCTGCGACAATTTGCTGAATGCCCCTCTCTGTTCAAAGTCCACTAGCCTAAAATACCCAGGTGAAATTAATAAATGTGTTAGATTTCTAATGTGGTCTGTTGATCCTATTTTTCAAACAAAGATGATCTAAGTTCCCTGTACACAACCTACTGACAGATTGTACTTTGCTCCAGTAGGCCCAGGTGACAGCTGTGCAGACACCTGATCTAATGTCCTCTTGTGCTGTGGACACCTGTGCAGACACATGTCCCACAGTGGAATAAATATGATCAGGATACAGAAGGTTTGTATGCAGTCATTCTGGGGTAGGTTATATTTGCTAAACTGAAAAGAATGAATTATCTCAACAAATGAATTCAACAAATCTTATGAGTAGGCCACGCACTATTACATTAAAACTAAATTACTCAAATAGTTGTAGAAAGAAAGAGTAAAAAGCAATTGACAGAAATACTGGGCTATTAAATGAACTGTTTGAAGGCAACATCTAATTTACAATTTGCACGAGACCAAACATCAATCATTTACAAGGTAAGAGTGATGCAGGAGAGCAAGAACCCTTTACAGAATGTGGTGCTCCAACAGTGGTGTTACTTAATATGGGTGTAGACCTGGTAACTAATCTAGCATTTGGAGGAAATGAAAAAAGACCATTTTTGAACACAAATATATCAATTTTAAGAGAGAAAATACAAACAGAAACCATGTACAATCAATGTACAAACATTTTGTACAAGACAATATCATTATCAGCAGATTATATTTGACAGAGTCAGGTAGAGCAACTCAGCACCATCAAATAATCCATGAATCCATTACATTTTGAACACATCCAAACTAATGACAGCAATGACACAACTCCAGTTTGCTGTGGTGAGAGACGCTGTGCAGACAGATCCTGTTTGTGGTTTAAGTGGTGCCTGAACTATACTCTACTGATAGGCAGCCAACACAAAAAATATATTTTAAAAAATAATAATAATCAAACTGTTGAATGCATTACATTTTGACTTGATGCCCATCCCCCATCCCATAACTTTCAATTTTCATTACTATCCCAGCAAATAAGTTAAATCCTTCCTTTAGAGCAAAACAGATGAACAAAAATAACAGTAGAGCACTTTGCTGTCTTTGATTTAAGAACACATGATCCCAGCGCATCGTTCAGTCATCCAGTGTAACTCTGCCTGACCTTGATATGTTTCATTCTAATGCCACTTCTCGCTGTAGTGGGACTTGCTGGGCCCTCCACTTGACCCCTTGACTCTGTCTGGCACAGTGCTGACACAGAGGCATTAATGGCTTGGATGTTCTCCCTACCAGCACCCGGTGCGGTGAATTTGACAAATGCTCACTTCTATGTACTGTTTGAAGTACCTGGCCGACGAAGGGTACTCCTCAGTGCAGCCACTGAAATGGGACAGGCCTACGCCACGGAGCGTACTGTCTGTGCGCTTACATTACATAGTTTATGTTACGTCGCCTAGCAGCCATAACGGTTGTTGACTCATGACCTAGACGTGTAAAATGGACACTGAAATATTTAGTTTTATTTTTAATTCTTTATTATTTCATGGAAGAAGAGTCAAGGTGTTGTCGTCACAGGTGTTTATTTCTGTTTAGAATGAATGTAGTAAGGAATTAATCTTTCCCTTTGAATATCAATAGGCAAATATAAAGTTATAGGTGATTTCTTCCCAGTTACAGCTACTTCATAACTTTAACAAAATATCCCTTGTTAAAAAATAATAACAGAGACAGAAACCAATATAAATTTTACATTCATTGTCTATAAACCAGAGAACACTGATTAGTTGTACATAAAGTGGGATATTGCAGTTTAACGATTCGGTATTTGGGCCAGCTTTAATTTGATCTGTGGCTAAACCACTTTAATACCAGTCGAGGGTGCTGTTTACCTTCTATGCCGTGTGCCAGTTCATTTCATCTTATTATTGTAAGATATTTTCTAGCGTGCAGCACTACCACTCAAACTGGTATCTTGATTTACTAATGCTAAGGACACGTGCCCACCAGGGGGCGCACACCTATGGAATGCACCAGAACTCATGAAGATGTTGTGACTTTATGTTTCAATCTCTTGGTCCTCTTTGACGCTTACACCAGAAACAAACATTCTTACATTATTCTTATTATTGCAATAATCATTTCTAATGATAATAATGTCTTCTTATTGTCTAGCAATAACTGCACATTCCTTTATTCCATGTAACTCCTCCTTTTTAATCATCAAACACACGGCCTGTACAGATCTTTATTCAGATTTAACAGTTTCATGTTGCACTGTTGTAGATGAGGTAAACCAGCACGAACATTTGAATGTGTATTGCGCAACGGACTCCATTTTCGTCTCTTTTTTGTGTAGGCTCGGTGCATGATGGGATATAGCAGTGCGTGAAGTGTGCATGGATGCACGCTTCGGTTACGTCTGATCTGATGGAAATGCTGGAAAGGGCAAAGGGCATGGCAGGTTTGTCGGGCGCATTCAGTCGGGTGCATTGAAATGGGACAGCCCTTGTCGCGCCAGAAATTAACTGCCCTTTGACGCACACTTCCAATGGTGAATCTAAGGCCATTTTGGCGAATTGAGACACGGCCTACGTTTAACAGGGACGCCATATTGGCAGTAGGGAATTAGGGGTAATAAATGGCACTGAGTCCTCTGTTGATGTTTTTTAGTCTTTAAATTAAATTGTTGACAATGATTTATCTTAAAAGTAATCAAAGTAAACATGAGTGACCCTTATCTGGAACAGGTGTAATTTTAAAGAGTATAAAACGTAGATTTCGCCTTAACTCTGTGATATCTGGACATCTGGTTTACTTTTCACTTTCTTATATCATCAAAAAGGTTCCCTGGAGATGTTTCTGAAAATGTACTTTATTATGTATTATGTATGTACATGTACCTATAAACTGATACTGACAGTTTATATAGAGTGTGAAATAGATAAAACAGTAAAAACATGATGTGCTCTCTCTAATGTGCACATGTTGTAGCCTGTTAGCAGCTAACTCACTCATGTCCATGTAATAAACACAAAAAACTAATTTAGCTTTAGTTTGTGAGTTTATTTTCTACAACAGACATTTCTAAGCAGGCGGCGGACAGCGAGTTACACATCATCACACACTCATTCTCCAACACTAATGTTTTATAGACCTACATGCACCTGTTGCTTCTCTTAAAACTGAATATTTTTTATAGACATTTTGGCGGTTACAACAGCAACACAGATTCTTATGTTGAAAAAAACTCAATAATTAGTTTCCTTTGAGAGAAAACAAAGAGATTTTATTTCACAAATTTCTCATTGCTGTTCATTGGCTGGAAGTTCAGTTCTCGGCCCCTGGTGGTGGGGGACCCGAATCTGCAACACAAAACATGAGCTACTGTAGAAGGGACAAACATCATCTTCTTACACATGTATACAAGAATAATATTTGTTTCACGGCCAATAGAACTCAATTTCTATTCTTTTTTTTTTTTTTTTTTGACTGAAAACGAGTTATGCACAGTAGTTTGAATATAGCCGGTTAGCCTCTGTCGTGCCTTTGAACTGTTGCAATTTTTCCATAATGACCTGCAAAAGACAGTAACGCTAACGCTGTTGGAGCGTGTTTGGCCCAACTTAACATTTTAAGTTAATCAGACGTAAAAATATTAAGTTTTATCTACCTTTACCTCCCAGTTGCGGCTCAGATTTCCCTGTTGTAATATTCAGGAACTCATCTCCAGGTATTACTATGAAAACAGACAGAAAATGTAAAAAATAATTTACACAAGCTACAGGCACCAAAAATATGGATTCATGATTAAGTCAAAAGTTACAAACCAAATTGTGTTTATGCAACTTCATTTTATAGAGACCAGTGTTTTAAGGTTGAACTTGATGAACATTGTAACACACAGAAAGTACTATTATTTTGTGAAAATGTTTGTCTTGTACTACAACATAACTTTAAATCTGTCTATCTACATAAATACAAGCAGCTGATATCTCCAGTCTACAGGTCAGATCTGCGGAAATGCAACCTCAGTAAAAATGCATGTTTTAAGCAATAAAAACACTTAAATTAATCAAACAGATACATGTGGCTAGCATGTGGAATATTCCTGGCAAGTATTGACATCTCCATGGAAATAATCAGGTGGCAGTCAAAGCCCCATCACAAAGTTGCATATTGTACCTTTAAAGTGGACACCAAATGAGTCAAAATGACAAGAAGACAGGTCGCCCACATGTCCCTAGACAAAATGAGCCACTATTTTAACACACTGCATAATCGTAGTAGTCTGCTTGAGCCAATATATGCCAAAAAACAAATGTATTAAATGTATTCTTACCTGGGTTATTTCCAATCATGACCCCATCCGCCATGATGTGGACGTGTCATAAAATGACGTGATGGCAACACATTCAGAGTAAAACACTACATGGTTAGATAAAAGTGTAGTTATGCTAACATCGGAGCTATTTTTGACTCTATAGACGAAAGAATGTTGACTTAACTTCAGCAGTAGCCAACAAGTAGATGCAAATTTACTTTAAGTAAAAGATAGAATGTGCAGTATGTAACTTTTCTGGTGGAGGGTTTGGCGCCTAATTGACCGAAAACAGGAAGGTTTAGTCTGATTATGTGTCAGACAGTGAGAAAAAACAAAACAAAAAAACATGTATCTTTTTATATAACGTATTAATGTGGTTTCAGCTGTACATAGTAAAAAGAGGTTATGTCTTAGAGGGCGTATTTTTGTCTTTATTATTATATTTTGCGCAGGAGAAGGAAATAAATCTCAAATACAGTGAATGACTCTGAGTGAGTGTTGTTTGTTCGGTTTTGTGGGGATTAATCATTATAATAAATACACTGGAAATAATTAAATGTTGAGTCGATGCCACTATGTAAATAATACATGTTGTTTTTTTTGTTTTTGTTTTTTTCTCACTGTCTGACACATAATCAGACTAAACCTTCCTGTTTTCGGTCAATTAGGATTACCAAAATTATTTATATTTCCTAAATGCCAGAATAATGAGAGAAGACAATTAGACAATTTTAGACAATTTTTCATTATTTTCTTCAAAGTCATACATTTGCATACAGTGAAATGTCATGTCTTCTTCTGATAAGTTTAATGACAACTTTTGAGTTAATTTGAGACACATTTGTGGATATATTTGAAGACACACCTCAAACGCACTGCTTCTTTGGAAAGTCTAAATAAATCAGCCAAGACATCAGGATGTGTCTGTTTGTGTAGTGTACGGAAAATTACATCTAGAGTCGTCTCTGTTGTTCATGGACAAAAAACACTCACTCAGAGTCATTCACTGTATTTGAGATTTATTCCCGTCTCCTGCACATAAGAACACAATCTCTAAGACCATAACTTAACTCTTTCTACTATGTACATGACACGTGCTGACAGCAAAACAACATGGTGGTCTCACACATGGTCCAATGACAAACGCACAAAATATGATCTGAATATGAAGCATTATGAAGGACTTTGGGCACTAATACAAACACTGGTACATGGATTTCAACTTTCACTGTTGTTCTATATTCTAAACACAGCGGTCAAGTCTGCTATTGTCCTACTACATTTTAATATTTAAGTTGTACGCATTTACAACTGTGCTTTCTGTGGGGTAGTATCAGAGGAGTATTGGTTGTTTAGTAAAATAGTTTATTAAAAGTCCTATATTATTATACGAAATTGACTCTTTTGAGCTTTAAGTCATGTTATAATGCTGTTATCTCCTCAAAAACATACCTGGAGTTGAGTTTTCTTTCATTCACACATGTTTGAGTAACTCTATTATTAGTCTGTCTACGTCTCCAAAGCTCAAAATGCTCAGTTCCACCTTGTGATGTCATGACGTAGCAGTTTTCACATTAACAGCCACCTTTTAGCTTTTGTTGGGTAGAGATTGGGAATTGCAGGGCTGAAATCATCCAAATGATTCGAGTGAAGGTGTGTGAAGTTTAAAAACACAGTGGAGCACTTCCTGTATTACCACATGATGACATCACAAGGTGGAACAGAGTGTTTAAAGTGTTGAAGAGTGTCTAAATATTCAATTCAATTCAATTCATTTATTTTTGTAACGCCCAAAATCACAACAACAGTTGTCTCGAAGGGCGTTCATGTTTTGGTTGATGGGGGAAACCGGAGTACCCGGAGGAAACCCATCCAGACACGGGGAGAAACATGAAAAACTCCACACAGAAAGGCCTGGTGACCCGGGGATCGAACCAACCTTCTTGCTGTGAGACATGAGTGATGGCACTCAGTCACCGTGCCGCCAAGACACAAAAAACAAAACAACAGGAAGAATCAGACACAACAGGAAAAATCAGACACAACAGGAAAAATCAGACACAACAGGAAAAATCAGACACAACAGGAAAAATCAGACAACATAAGAAATCGGCCAGGCGAGGGGGAGGAAGACCAGACGAGGAGGAGGAGAGCCGGGCGATTCAGGGTTTCTGTGTTAAACATGTGAGAATGAAACAAAACAAAACTCCAGGTTTGTTTGTGATGAGGAAACAACATTATAACACGTAGTTAATCTGGCTGAATCATTCTTAATTAAGTACTTGTTCATTATGTAATTATTATTATTAAAGAGCTTGTACCTGATTGTTTTCCCATGTATTTGAACAGCTTTCCTCAGTACAGATATATTGCGTGAGTAACTCTTGACGTCAAAATATGTACGCTGTGGGCTGTCTGCGTCTAATTATAAAGCGTTCGAGAATCAGGAAGTGTGGTGTTAGCATCCTAGTTGTTGCGGTGAATAGTTAGAATAATCAGAATGCATGTAGTAAGTGGGGAATAACTCTGGACCCTTGCAAACGATAAAAATCTGGTACAGCGCCTTTAAGATTTGGATTAGCCTGGTTTGGTAATAGTTTATTAGCTCATGTTATAAAGTCTTGCACTTGTTTAGTTTGTCCTTGTCCTTATATATAGAAAAATCAACTCCATAGTGTTATTTTTAGAGCGTATATATGCCATGTTTGCTTGGGTTTAAACTTGAGTCTCCCCCAGGACCCCATAGCACCCTCTAGTGGCCTCACACTTGTATGTACTCAGCTATTGAAACAGGCTATACCTTTAAATCTGGGTTGAGACATTACTAATTCAGTCTAGAGTCTAAAGTCTAAATTACATATAGTTTTATATTTTACATTTGGACAATATCACAGTATCAAAGTGTTTATTAGAGGAAACTTCGATCAACAGCGACTCTAATCAAAGTATTTAAAGGTGCAGTGTGTAACAGCTGAATTATAATGGCAGTGATTACAAAGGATTCACTTGACACAGAGCTGAACACAAATAAAACAATAAAAAGTGGGGCATTATTTACTTTAATGTATGTTTAGTCTTAGTAGGCAGTTCTATGATTAAATATGTGAAGCTTTCAACACTGTATAATGTATATTTCTCTGTATTTTTTATATATCAGTCTGGTCACCACTCCCTCCTTTGCATCTCAAGCCAGAACCAAACATATTCGTCCAATCAGATTTGTTTATTTCAGTGAAACAAAGAAGCTCATTGGTCATCTATCGTTTACAAACAAAATCACATTTCTCTCACCTCGGATTAACAGTTTAATGCTTCGCTCATTTTTTCAACAGAAATCTGGGATGTTTATCTCTCCACTGTGTTATATTTTTTCCTTTTTTTTCCCTCATTAGCAGCCATATTTGTTTTGCTATGGACGGATCATGCTTGTCCCTTATTGGCTAAACCACCTCTCAATCAGGATCATCTGAACTCAGGGAGATTCACCAGTGACCAGGCTCACATCTTCATAAAGTACTTTAATAGTCTGATATTTTGTGTTTAGCTCAGAGTTGACACCTTTTGTTGCTCTTTTGTTGTTCTGCTTTTGTATGTGACACTTGGTTGCTGTGCCGATAAATTGATATTAAGCCTCTATTGGTCAGTTCCTTGATAGATGAGTTTGATTAAAGTAAACATTAAACATATAGCTATATCCAACTGTACACTGCACCTTTAAACAGCATCCAGAAATCCTTTACATGTCAGTGGTGATGGTGTCATTTCACACAAAAACCCAAACATAAAAACACAATTATTTAGATAAGTTGTTTGTGAATTGCAGTTGTCAGCCTAAAACAGTCCCGTACATCAGTGGAGTTTGGAGGAAGGCAAAGGAAAAGTGTTCAGAAATGATCACAAAATGCAAAAATATATCAAAAAGAACAGAAATATATCTCAATTTGGTTATCCCAATCTGATGTTCTCAAATGGTGGGTCAATTCAGATGAGATTATAAGCAAGCCTGAATCATTTTAACTGTGCACTAAAACCTTTGCCTTCCCCTACCCATAAGCCAAACTCCACCAAAAATAAAACATTTATCAACCAACAATACCAAAACAAAAGTATTATGGCTACGACAACAATCAAGCTAACAGTCTTAGGGCAGTTAGGCACATATTTCAATGACACACTGAGAGATTGAGAAAAAACTACAAAAACTACAAACATGGCCGCCACGATGAGACGTGAGTAGAGTTGACGGTAAACGATGGTGGATGTGTTAGATTCCATGGAAACCCCTAAGGCTTTCCTTCAAAATACAAACATTTATTTATTTACTTTACACTTTTAAAGGGAAAACTGCTGGTATCACTTAAGAATGTGACAGTGTGGTGTGGTTTTTG
>NW_022986742.1:0-19253 GCF_009829125.3 Periophthalmus magnuspinnatus
TGTTTTTCGAGGCAATGGTGAGCAAGTAACAGAGTTTGTGAATTTGATTCATCAATTTAAACCCAATCTAAAATTCACAAGCGAGGACAGTAAAAAGAAAATTAATTTTCTTGACGTGTGGATTGAAATAAGGAGTGGTCTCTTCAAAAGCCTACGGACAAGAATACTCTCCTACTGGCCAGGCATTTAAAAAGAGGTCTCCCAAAAAGCCACTTTTTTCACCTCTGACAGGTGTGCCAGAGCACAGAGGACTTTATAGAAAAGTCCATAGAGATGAAAGCGAAATTCATGGAGAGAGGATATTCTCAATCTTGGATAGAGGAGGTTTATAAAGCTGCGTTATCCAAATCAAGGAATGTGTTTTTAAGGAGGAAGGAATCTGTAAATGAGAGACGTTTTTCGGTGATATTTAATACAGTGTATTCACCCTAGAGCCACAAAATTAAATCAGTCATTTTGAAACACTGGCACATTTTAAAGACTGATCCAGAATTGACTCTGACTGACTGTTCACGTATAGAAGAGTCAGAAATCTTTGAGACACCTTGGTACATTCAGACTTCTCTCACGGCAGAAACACACCAAACGCCCAAACTCCTCTTCCTAATGGTAATTACAGATGCGACAGTTGCGCACAGTACCATAATACCACCAAGACTTCTCATTTCTGCCACCCTTGTACTGGAAAGAAATTCCCCATCAGGAGTGTCATCACATGCGCGTCAACCTATACGGTCTACCTGTTGTGCTGCCCATGCGGTCTTGCATATGTGGGAAAGACCACACGAAAACATAAAATCCGCATCAGTGAGCACAAAAGCGCAATAAGACACCAAGATCCGGACTCTCCTGTTGCCATTCATTTTAATCAGTTTAAACATGACGTGTCGTCACTTTGCTTGTGCGGGATTGAACAGGTGCCTGCTCCACTGAGGGGGGGACGACCACAACCGTGCGTTAAAAAGACGCGAAGCCTATTGGATTTTTACCTTACAAACTCTTAGTCCAAAAGGCTTAAATGATGACTATCGTTAATGTAATGCTATGATCTTGTAATGAAGGAGTGCTATTGTTTGCTCTCCCTCTGAGGCTAATTGAGGGAGATGTATGTGAACTTGTTGGGGCGTCATTTATGTCAAAAAAAGTCTAATTTATGGTATATAATATACTGTTACTACTTTTTCCAAATCATAATAATCTTTATATTTTTCTAGCTATTATCCATGCATTTTAACTCACAAAAGACATTTGTACAGTGAATTATGCACACTTTCGCAGGTATATTGGGTGGGGTCTAATTGTAAATGTATGTGTTTTCACTAGTTGTGATTGGTTTATTAAACTGAAGGGGGGCGGTCCCTTAACTTATATAAGGGGAGAGGAAGGGGCTGTCCTCATGCCTGAGGAAGGTCAAAGCGACCGAACGTAAGAATAAAACTGAATCAAGAGTGAGACAAGGGCGGGAGTTTCCTTAACCTTTTAGACGCAACTGCTTCTCTTCCGTACACACCTGTCACCCAGTCAGGTGTGCAGAGTCCTACACAGAATGTATAATGTGGCTCCAAATTGGATCCATGTGTTTGGAACCACATTAGTATTCTGGATTCTGTAGCAGCAAAACACATCTGTGCGTCACCTCATGGCTCGTGTTACAGTGTACAAGTGCAGACTGAAGAACTAGACCCGCGTCCCCATAGACTCTGCTATAAAACCCGACGCCCCAACACCAAGGTCTGAACCCAGCATCACATGAGGAATAGAGCTGTGCGTACAGTTAACTTCACAGCCCCAGAAAATGTTGATGACATCAACTGCAAGTATCAAAACTCAAACATAAACACTTGCACACGCTTCTCCTAACAGACTTCATCGTGCTTTGAGTGAGTGACAGGTGGATTCAACCAGTCACAGTGCATTGCGTCTTTATTTACAGCTTGAATATACAGTGGTTCCTCACTATATCGCGGTTCACCCTTTGCGGTCTCGCTGTTTCATGGATTTTTCCATTGCAATTCTACATGCTTTTTTACAGTGTATGAACAGGCACTGTGCTCTGCATCATAACCGGCCAAGGGACTGCAGACCACCGTCAATAGATCTCCTCCGTGCTGCGTCTCGAGCCAAGTTTAATTCATATATAATAATGCACGCAAAATTACAGAGTGTTGATATTTTGTTATAAATGCTGTTTTATGTTTACATGAATAATTTCATGTTGAAAGATTGAATATCTGGTTTGTATACATAAGCTACATTTATTTTATTGCATCAATGTTGATGTTAAAATATCTTAGAGCTGTTATTATTTAAGTTTTACATATATATGTTAGCGTCACTTTAAGAGCGATAGCGTGCACGAGGAAAAGAGCACATGCTTGGGAAACGTGCTGAGTTGAGGGCAGCACATAAAGACGGAGCCAAATGGTTTTCTTACCGTAGTATTGTTTATTTTTGAGAATGAGTTGGTTTGATTACCTCTGTAAAAAAGGATTTTGCAAAGCTGTGAATTTTGTAACTCTCTTTTTACATCAGAGTCCAGTGGAAGTTATTTTCTCTTCAATAAAAATACACGAGTAACACCAATGAACAACACAAACCAGGCCTCAACCCGCACAAAATGCATTCATTTACATAAATGTTTGAGTGAAGGACAAAGAGGCACAGTCTGGAACTGTGAAATACACCTGAGTCACTATTAATTAATTAAACAAGAGAGAAATGTGAGAAAATATTAATGCCTGTCTGAGAAAAGTGTATAAAGTGTGTGGTGAGGGGTTTTACAGCTTGAAAAATATATAATAATAATTGTAAAAAATAAAGAAGACTACTTCGCGGATTTCCCCTATTGCGGGTTCTTTTTTGGACGTAACCCCCCGAGATAAACGAGATCCCCCGAGGGAACACTGTAAATATCTAAGCGTCTTCTATTGTGATAAAATTTGGATCGTGATCTGGCTCCAGAAAATTATGATTTTTTTTTTTGCATATTACCCACACCTTTGCTCCGTCCTGAGAGGTTACATTTTAGCATTTCAGCTTCCAAACACGTGATATTAAACAGTCAGGATGTGATGAAGGAGTGCTCCTCACCTTGAAGGAGCTGCTGATACAGTTTGTTCAGACAGTTGAGGAGGTGTTTGCAGGCTCTCCGCGGCAGCAGCTTCCACGTTATCGCCTTTTTGTCATCTTTTCTGGAAGAACACCACATGGGTTGAGATACTGCACACAGTCAAACATTCAGAAAAGATAATAAAAAAAAACTGAACTGACATCTTCAGTGGATAATCTGTGTAATGCTGTAGGTGGATGTGGGGACAATGAAACTGGAGCAATGGGAGGTTTGTAAAAACGCTTACATAAGAGACAGACACGCCCTTTTTGTTTTTGTTTGGGGCTGAAAATATCCATTCATCATAATGGGATGGCTCACTGCTCACAGCAGAGGTGAATCAAACCATGCGTTAGAAATGACTTTATATTTTACTAAATATTTATCTAATATTGCAAAATTTTTGAAAAAAAAATCAAATTGCGATAGTCCTGAAACTTTATAAGTGTGTCAGCCAGGGTAGAGATTAGCCATGACAGTAATTCTAACAACAAATAGCATGCTAACACTGCACCAGTGTTACTTCCTAGTGTGAGGAGGATAAAAATGCCCTGGGGGTTTCAAGCTAACCGTAAGCACTGCTCTGTCTGAAGCTCCGTTAGACTAAAATTGAGGTACAACAGGTGAGCTGATTTGTGCTGTTAAACAAGTCCCTCTTAAAAAAAACATTACAAGCTAGCTAGCATTAGCTAACAGTTTTTCAGTTAGTCTCAACTTTTTTTGTAAAATAAAATTCCTAAACAGGACCATGAACACTCGGACTGACCATAGGCTCCTCAAAATGTACTTGTAAATTACTTTTAGATTTTTTTAACACTTTTTTTGGCTGATTTTGTTAATGTGTCCACTGTGTCACTGTTGGAACTGCTGAATATTCTGCCACAGACATACATGCAGAACCCCCCCCCCCAGCGTGATGTCACTGCAGTATACTAACATTGCATCAGTGTTACTTCCTGGTTTGAAGAGGATAAAAATGCTTCATAATTAAATACATACAGCACACAGTGGTCTCTCTTTGAGAGTGGGTTAGAAAAGCAGTGTAGCGTGGTTAGATTTAGTTTCTCCTTACATGGACTGGTGGGTGGGGGAATCGGGGGTGCTTACTGAGAGATGGTGTTGGTATCCAGGTCCACACAGCTGATGTCCGCGGGGGGCACGTAAAGGTCAAAGTAGCGAGAGTCAACGCCCACGATGAACGGGCAGGGGGCGCTGAGGACATCGGCCAGAGCCAGAGGGCACAGGGGGATGTAGGGGCAGGGCCAGTGGAACGGGAAGATCAGCTGCCACACACAACAGTGAAACAAAAGAATGAAACATCGACCTATCGTCATTCTATCTCTGGTGCTACAGTGTCGTGGGCAACTCTATCGATATAGCCAGTATTTTTTGGTGTTGTTTTAAGTAAATGCTTTTGCTGGATACAGTTGGACATATTAAAGGTCCACGTATTACACAAAACTGACTCTGGCTTTAAGCCATGTTACAAACATGTGTATGTTTGGGGGGGGGGGGGGGGGGGGGGGTGGGGTGGGGGGAGGGGGGGGGGGGGGGGGGGGGGGGATGGTTTGTGTATCCATGTTGTAACTGCTGTTACCTCCTCAAAAACAGAGTGACGTGAGCCAGATATGAGCAGACTGTGGCTTAGGTCTGTCTGTGTGGAGGGAGGCTCTTTGTTTCACATGGACTAAACATTACATAAGCTTTCAAGTCTGTAGGACTCCAGGAGAACATGTGTGTGTGTTTTTTAATTTTGGAAAGACATTTATTCTCTTTACCATTGTCCTACACAGTTGAGACGGATTACACCAGTGCAAATGTAACAGTGGTTTAGGCACTTCATCAAATATGAATAAAAATGAAACTGAGTCATTCCCAGTTTCCTGTGTCCTGTGTCATGTGTTGGGTCTTTTTAATCAAGAGGCACACAGCCAACCCTCAAGAACACATGTGGTTTGGAGGTCAAACTTTGGAAGATAAATAGGAAAATTTTTTGTGTTAAATGGAATTGAGTAAAACTTTGTATTGTTTATGTTCACAGAATTTTTATTAAAAGCTATTTTTGTTTGATTTTAGTAACAAAAATTTTTAAATCTTGACTGATCATTATGAGAGATTAAAGTGTGTCCTTCAGGTATCATCATTCATTTGGTGTTTCACTTATATATTATAATAATATTATAATAATAATATTATAGTATAGTATAGTATTAAAGTATTAAAATGTTGAAGTGCTGGCTATTTTAGATTACTTTAGGTGTCTTTCGCCCTCTATAGGTCACAGACAGGAGTGAAACATGTTGAAAAATCGAATAAGCAGCACTGCTAAACGCTGATAATGTAGAATATTTTCATCCGCTGTTTGGAGCAGCAGACTCACTGAGACGAGGGCTTCGGTGACGCTGGTCAGGGCAGCCGGACGCAGTGAGTGGACCAGGATCTTGTGCTCTGTGACTGCCAGCACCAGCAGAGTGGCTGCGTTCTTAGGCCCCAGGTTCAACAGCAGAGTGGACAGGCTCCCCCCGCTGTCACCAAAACACCAGTCAAACACGGCACAGGGCAAAAGTTTCATCATAGACTGAATATATAAATGGACATAGCTAACATGCTAACCACCATATTGTCAATAGGAAGTGATCGTGGGCGCAAATGGCTCCTTAGGGTTTTGGTCTCAGTTAAAACTGTGTCCCCTCTCTCTTTAACTGCTGCTGTCAGACTTGTCATTTTGGTCTTAAAATGTTTGTATTAACTTGCTGTACATGATCTTGGGGTTTCTATTTCATATTTTGTCTCTAAATCAAATTATGAACATTAATAACAGACCAACCTGGTACCTATTTTCCCTGGGGTCGCTGCTAGGTGTAGCAAAAAGCTGGCCCCTTGCCAAACCAGTAATGTGAGTATGAGGGGGAGTTACCTATCAGCCTCACTCCTGATTGGCTCTTTCACACTCGGATTTCCAAATATGGTCCCTGATTGCAGATAGCTGCTATAACTACTAGCCTCACTTAGCTTCATTTGTTTAAAGCTGAACTCTCTCGAGACATCACACTGCCTTAGTCCACCCAGCTGCTCAGGGTCATTACGACATCCACTCATTGTTCAGTAAATTCAAAAACTATACTTTTGGACACAATATTGATGGTGATGTTGAACGCCTTTTAACGTGTCCTTAATATCTTGAAGAAACATTTGAGCTGTAAAGAGTTGTGTAATAAGTAACATCTACAGCTCATTTAATAAAACAAACTAAAGTGTTTCATTATGGTATTTATTTTCGACAGAAATGTATTTTGTTCATATTGTTCATTTTAAAAGGGATTAAACTACGGTTGGGACCACAGACTGTAAAAATAAGTGGATGTCATCGAGGCTAGCAGTTATAGGGGCCAACTTGGAGCAGAAATCCATATTTGGAATTCCGACCATGAGTATCATAGCAACCAAAGAGCCAATCTGGAGCGAGGCTGTTGAAGGTATCAGCACTTTCCATGCAGGCCGCTGGTTTAGAAGAGAGCGGGCACTTAGCAATGCTCTCAATCAAACCCGTGGCTAATGCTACCGGGAGTAATCTCGGGGAAAGAAGGCACCTGATTTGTCTAATGTTCATATTGATTTACAGACACAATAGTGAAATAAAAACCCCAGGATGATGTAGAGCGGGTTAATTGAAGATTTTTAAATTAACCCGCAGTTAATTTAAGATTTTTAAATTAACCCTCTCTACATTTAAGACCAAAATGATGAGTCTGACAGCAGCAGTTACAGAGAGAGGGGACACAGCTTTTCAATGTAAAGTGAATTGGAGCCAGAGCCAAAGTGCACCTATTTGGAATGCTGTGGCTAGCGGTTAGCTATGGCCATTCACATATACAGTCTATGATTGTAAAAGGCCTATTCTACAGTAAAGCCCAGAGTGTACCTGAGGGGCAAAGGGGAGGACACAGGTTGACTTAGGATTAGACTGTCGTGAGGAGACAACTGTGGAAGAAAACACAAAATGTCAGACAACAACAACAACATCAGTCCCAGGGTTGAATAAAACATATTTGTCAGTGTTGGCAAATCCCACCTGGACCAGAATCCGAGGTCTCTGGATGGACGGAAAGGGCACGTTTAACATAAAATGAGCGACGTGTCTGTGGAAGAAAAAGAAGAGATGAACACAAACATATATATACACACAAACACACTTTTTGCAGATTTTTTAAAGAGTAAGTCTGGGTTTGAATAAGCATTATGGGATCTATCTACCATGTTGAGTGACCACAGACGGCCACATATATGGCGCTAGTCGACCCAACAGAATTTAACGAGGCAGAAATGTGTTTCAAACGCTGTGAATATTTGTGTCCCATTTCAATATCAAAATAAATTAAAGCCGCAAGCGGTGATGATGGCCCTCGACCACACATGACCGTCCGGGATCAGCCACCGCCCCAGCACAGCGTTCCCCCCACCATGCCACCCCCCTGGCTGCTATCCGCCCCCCTTCACACCGTTTCTATAGCGCAATGCGGCCATCGCATTATAAAGGTGGTTATGCAGCGTGGCCCTGGGCTGAGTGGCCCTGGCTCCATATGAGGGGGTCCGTGGCTTTGCACTGGCAACTTCGTGCATAACACAGGTATGGTGTAATTTCCATTTTGGTACATTTTGAGGCCTACAATTATCTCCCCAAGTTTTGTGCCAATTGGACAAAGTTCTGTCTTTTACGTGTACTATAGGGGGCGCTATAGAGGCCACTGGCCACGTGCTCATTACTGTTCCCTATTCACAGTTTTATTCTGCATCAGTGGTTACAATTTGAGCTATTTTGGCTGATCCATGTGTCTCAACGGGAAATCCAAGAAACAAGAAATAAAGTAATATTTTGACACCATGCTGCACATAAACCATAAAGAATATCTCCAAAACGTGGATGATTATTGACAATCACATTTGCAGATTTGGCATGTGGAGTTTAAGGTAATTTGGATGAAATTACCTGAAACTCATTCATTTGCATCAATGCGAAAGTGGCGTGGGAATTTCAATCCAATATGGCCGACTTCCTGTTCATCATAGGACAGTGCGCCTATGATGGCTTGTTTCATGGAGCTCTATCACTGTTGAGAATTTCATTAGCCTACTCCGAAATTTGCCCGTCCCCACTCCCATAAGGGTTGATACGGGGAGGTCATCGAATTATAACCATTGAACCAGCAACCTTGTGCAAAATACAGGTATGGTGTAACTGACTTATTTGCATGTTCTGATGCCTACCATTATCTCCCCAAGTTTCATGCCAATCAGACAATATTGTGTGTTTTATGTGTATTATAGGGGTACGCTATAGTGTTAAGTTTTATTAAACTTATTGTTTATTCAGAAGCCCCTTATGAAGAGAGTTAAATCAAGGCAAGCTACGTCGCCCGGACCGGCGTTACCGGGGCCCCACCCTGGAGCCAGGCCTGGGGTGGGTGCTCGACAGCGAGCGCCTGGTGGCCGGGCCTCAGCCCGAAGGAGTGACGTGGGGCCGTCCTCATGTGGACCCATCACCCGCAAGAGGATCCGTAAGGGGCCGGTGCATGAAGATCTGGGCGGCAGTCGAAGGCGGGGGCCTCGATGACCGGATCTCTGGACATGGAGCCCTGGACACCTCCCTAGAGAGCATGTCCCACCGGGAGGAGGCCCCGGGGAAGACCCAGGACACGCTGGAGGGACTGTCTCTCGGCTGGCCTGGGAACGCCTTGGGATCCCACCGGAGGAGCTGGAGGACGTGTCTGGGGTGAGGGAAGTTTGGGAGTCCCTGCTTAGACTGCTGCCCCCACGACCCGGCTCCGGATGAGCGGATGAAAATGGATGGATGGATGTTTATTAATATCCAGATGATGCATCTGTGATTCAAATTTGAGCTGTGTAGACCAATGCCTGTGCGTGTCAGACTATAATAACAATTTTTTTGGTCCTTGTTATGCACCCTATTTATTTCCCAACTTGCGTCTGAATCTGAATCACGTCTAAGTTAGGGAGCGCGATAGTGTTCATTTGGATTACAATTAATAGTGCATTCTATTAATGCCCAGATGACACATTAGCGATGTGAATTTGAGCTGTGTAGACCATGTCTCTGCATGTCAGACATTTTTCAATGATTTTTTTTTTTTTTTCTCTTTGCGCCCTGGCGGCCAACTGTGAGAAATGACCCATGTTTTATGAAACCCAAGGGTCTAGATGTGGCATGTGAAATCTGAGCTCATTTGGACCAAACACCTAGAATTAGATACGTTTTGAAAATACGCAACGAAAAAAGTGGCAAATTTTTATCCAATATGGCCGACCTCCTGTCCATCATAGGGCAGCACTATGATTTGCTTTTTTGCTTGTCTGCATGAGCTCTATCACTGGTGCAAATTTCATTGAGCAAGGGCAAAATATGTGTGTCGGCTCCCAATTCATTTGAAAATTTAGAATTTTCTGTGTGGGGCTGTCGAGCCAGTGTCTGTGGGACATTGACGCAATACCAATTTCATAAAATTTTTTGCTGAACTGGTCGATCCTATACCCATATGTGGGACTTTTCGGGCATGTTCAGGGGGGTGAAAAATGCGATCATTTGGGGAGAAAAATAAAAATAAGAATAAGAAACCGAGGAGGAAAAATGCCCCTCACCACTCACACAGGCCATATATGTAAATGGTCCTTTGACAATGTTTAAATCCAGTTTTGGTTCAGTTGGAGCTGAACAAGATGGATTTGCCAAAGTTTGTGAACCCCAAAAAATCATCTAGTGACCCTGATGTACTCTTAAATCCAGGATCCTTTGAAAAAGTACCTTCATGTTTAAGTAAATCCATCCTTCAGACCCAAAGCAAGCAAATTATGCCATTTTCTAGAAAAGCTATTTTAGTCCCCTCAGCCATCCTACACTGAAAACTAAGATAAAAGCCAATTTATTCTATCATTGATTCTATCTATTAAAAGAGGAATAGATGTGAGAGGAACAGATGCATTCACAGGTCTCCTGGTTTGGTCTTGAGGTTGGTCCTGGTCTAGTCCTGGTTTAGTCCTCTTTGAAACCTGGTTTAGACCTGTTCTAGTCCTGGTTTAATCCTGGTTTAGTCCTGGTTCAGTCATGACTCAGTCCTGGTTTAGTCCTTGTTTAGTTTTGGTTTAGTAGTGGTTTAGCCCTGGTTAATCCTGGTTTAGTCCTGGTTAAATCCTGGTTTAGTCCTGGTCTAGCCCTGGTTAAATTTTGTGCTAGTCCTGGTTTAGCCCAGGTTTAGTCTTGCTCTAATCCGGGTTTAATCCTGGTTTAGTCCTGGTTCAGTCCTAGGTTCAGTTGTGGTTTAGTCCTTGTTTAGTCCTGGTTTAGTCCTGTTCTAGTCCTGTTTTAGTTCTGGTTTAGTCCTGATTTACCCCTGGTCTATTCTGGGTTTAGTCCTTGTTTAGTCCTGGTTAAGTCCTGGTTTAGCCCTGGACTAGTACTGGTTTAGTCTTGCTCTAGTCCAGGTTTAACCCTGGTTTAGTCCTGTTCACTCCTGGTTTATTCCTGGTTCAGCCCTGGTCTAGCCTGGTTTAGTCCTGGTTTAGTCCTAGTTTAGTCCTGGTTCAGTCCTGGTTCAGTCATGGTTTAGTCCTGGTTTAGTCCTGGTTTAGCCCTGGTTTAGTCTGCTCTATTAGTCCTGTTTAAATCCTCTTCTAGTCCTGTTTTAGTCCTCTTCTAGTCCTGTTTTAGTCCTGGTTTAGTCCTGGTTTAGCGCTGGTCTAGTCTTGCTTTAGTCCAGATTTACTGCTGCTCCAGTCCTGGTTTAGTCCTGCTTTAGTCCTGCTCAAGTCCTGTTTTACTCCTGGTTTAGTCCTGCTCTAGTCCTGGTGTAACCCTGGTTTAGTCCGTGTTCAGTCCTGGTTAATTCTTGGTTCAGCCCTGGTCTATTCCTGGTTTAGTCCTGATAGGTCCTGGTTCAGTTCTGGTTTAGTCCTGTTGTAGCCCTGGTTTTAGTCCAGATTTCGTGCTGCTCCAGCCCTGGTTTAGTCCTGCTTTAGTCCTGCTCAAGTCCTGTTTTAGGCATCTTCTAGTCCTGTTTAAGTCCTGGTTTAGCGCTGGTCTAGTCTTGGTTTAGCCCTGGTTTAGTCCAGATTTAGTGCTGCTCCAGCCCTGGTTTAGTCCTGCTTTAGTCCTGCTCAAGTCCTGTTTTAGGCATCTTTCTAGTCCTGTTTTAGTCCTGGTTTAGCGCTGGTCTAGTCTTGGTTTAGTCCTGTTTTAGTCCTGGTTTAGCCCTGGTTTAGTCCAGATTTAGTGCTGCTCCAGTCCAGTTTAGTCCCTGCTTTAGTCCTGTTCAAGTCCTATTTTAGTCCTGGTTTAGTCCCCGCTCTAGTCCTGGTGTAACCCTGGTTTAGTCCGTGTTCAGTCCTGGTTAATTCCTGGTTCAGACCTGGTGTAATCCGGTTTAGTCCTGGTTTAGTCCTGGTCTAGTCCTAGATTAGTCCTGGGTTCGGTTCTGGTTTAGTCCCGGTTTAGTCCTGTTTTAGTCATCTTCTAGTCCTGTTTTAGGCCTCTTCTAGTCCTGTTTTAGTCCTGGTTTAGCGCTGGTCTAGTCTTGGTTTAGTCCTGGTTCAGTCCTGGTTAGCCCTGGTGTAGTCCAGATTTAGTGCTGCTCCAGTCCTGGTTTAGTTCTACTTTAGTCCTGCTCTAGTCCTGTTTAAGTCCTGGTTAATTCCTGCTCTAGTCCTGGTGTAACCTGGTTTAGTCCGTGTTCAGTCCTGGTTTATTCCTGGTCAGCCCGGGTCTAGGCCTGGTTTAGTCCTGGTTTAGTCCTTGTTTAATCCTGGTTTAGTCCTGGTTTAGTCCTTTCTATTCCTGGTTTAGTCCTGATTTAGTCCTGTTTTTGTCGTGTTTTAGCCTAGGTCTAATCCTGGTTTAGTCCTATGTTTAGTACTGGTCTAGTTCCTGGTCTAGTCCTAGTTTAGTGTCTGGTTAGTCCTGTTCTAGTCCTGATTTATTCCTGGTTCAGATCCTGATTTAGTCCTGGTTTCAGTCTTCGTTCAGTCCTGGTTTAGCCCTGGTCTAGTACTGGTCTAGTCCTGGTTTAGTCTTGCGCTAGTCCTGGTTTAGTCCTGATTTAGTCCTGGTTTAGTCCTGGTTTAGTCCAGGTCTAGTCCTGGTCTAGTCCTGGTCTAGTCCTGGTTTAGTCCTGTTCTAGTCCTGGTGTAGTTCTGGTTTAGTCCTGGTTTAGTCCTGGATTAGTTCTTGGTTTAGTCCTGGTTTAGTCCTGGTCTAATCCTGTTCTACTCCTGGTCTCGGCCTTAAATGTCTGAAGTATGAAATAACATGTGCAGTGTTGTAGTACACTGTTAGTACACTGTTATAGTACACTGTTCTATTACACTGTTGTAGTAAAGAGGTGAGTGTAAGAGCACTGACTTTTCGATGGGCAGAGCATGAGGTCCAGAGATGGAGTATCGATAGAGGAATGTGAGGAAGCTCCTGAAGGACTGGAAGAAAGGCCAGTGGGACAGGAGGCAGATGCTCTTGTTGCCATAGAGACTGCTGCCATCAGGACCCAGGCTGGAGCAGGACAGGCCCAGCTGAGAGCGCTGACGTTCGGTCAGATCCTCCTCCGGGTAAGGCTCATAGAACTGGATAGCAGCTCCATACACCTGCACAAGACCGCACACCACTTTAAGTTTTAGCTCTGTGGCAGTTCAAGGTCCATGTTACTCTACTCTCTGATCTTTGTTTCCTCATCACAAACAGACCTGGAGTTGTGTTTAGTTTCTTCCACACATGTTTAACACACAAACCACTGCATATTTAGGCTGAGTTCTTCTCTCAAACTGAAATCACTCTGTTCCACCTTTTGATGTCATCATGTGCTCTATTGTTTTTTTAACTCCATACACCTTCACTAGAATCATTTGGATCATTTCAGTCCTGGAATCACTTCTACTGAACTAAAGGTAAAAAAGAACTGTTAACTTAAAAACCTACCACCAGTAAATTGAGAGCTTTGCCTTCAACTCAGCTCCTTCTTTACCACAACGGACCGATACAGCAACCGCATCAGTGCAGACGCTGGCACCGTCCGCCTGTCAATATCATGCTCCCTCCTTCCCTCACTCGTGAATAAGACCTTGAGATACTTGAATTCCCCCACTTGAGGCAGGGACTCACCACTCACCCAGAAAGGGCAAGCTTTTTTTCGGTCAAGAACCATGGCCTCGGATTTGGAGGAGCTGCTTCATATCCCACCTGCTTCACACTCGGCTGCCCCAGTGCTGCTGCAGCTCCTGGCTTGATGAAGCCATCAGGACAAACATCATCTGCTAACAGCAGAGATGAGATCCTGTGGGTTCCTAAACTGGACTCCCTCTGGTCCCTGGCTGCGCCTAGAAATTCTGTGCATAAATATAATGAACAGAACTGGTGACAAAGAGCAGTCCTGTCAGAGACCAACACTGGGAACAGGTCTGACTTGCAGCCAGCAATGCAAACACAGCTCCTGCTCCGGTCATACAAGGACCAGACAGCCCTTAGAAAAGGGCCCAGACCTCATACTCCCAAAGCACCCCTAGAGACACCAACGAAGGACATGGTCGAATGCCTTCTCGAGATCCACAAAACGCATGTGGACTGGTTGGGCAAACTCCCATGAATCCTCGAGGACTTTATGGAGAATATAGAGCTAGTCCAGTGTTCCCGACCGGGACGAAAACCACACTGCTCCTCCAGAATCGAGGGTGGACAATCGGTCAGATTCTCCTCTCCAGTACCCTGGAATAGACCTTACCGGGAAGGCTGAGGAGTGTGATTCCCCTATAGTTGGAACACACCCACCGGTCCCCCTTCAACCTCTCATCAACCCCTGGAGCCTCGGTGACTTCAGCCAGGGTGATGGACGAGTCCACCCTGGGTCCCCAGTCTCTGCTTCCTCCTTGTAAGATGTGACAGTGAGATTGAGGACATTCTCAAAGTATTCCTTTCACCGCCCGACAACATCCCCAGTCGAGGTCAGCAGCTCTCGTCCGCACTGTAAACAGTGTTAGTGAAACACTTGCCAGAATTTCTTTGAGGCCGTCTGATAGTCCTTCTCCATGGTCTCCCCAAACTCCTCCCAACCCCAGGTTTTTGCCTCCGTGACTGCACGAGCCACGCCCTAGCCTCCCTCGGGATCAGGGAGAAGCTCTCCCGGAGGTGTGAGTTGAAGACCCCTCTGACAGAGGGCTCCGCCAGACATTCCCAGCAGACCCTCACGTTGCGCTTGGGCCTGCCAGGTCTATCCGGCTTCCTCCTCCGTTAGCGAATCCGACTCACCACCAGGTGATGATCGGTTGACAGCTCTGCCCCTCGCTTCACCCGAATGTCCAAGACACGCAGCTGGAGATCAGATGACACGACAACAATGTCGATCATCAACGTCCGACCTAGGGTGTCCTGGTGCCATATGCACTGATGAACACTCTTGTGCTCAAACATGGTGTTCATTATGGACAAACTGTGGCTAGCACAGAAGTCCAATAACAGAACACCGCTCGGGTTCAGATCAGGGAGGCTGTTCTTCCCAATCACGCCCCTCCAGATGTCACTGTCGTTACCCACATGGGCATTGAAGTCCCACCGGAGAACAACGGAGTCCCCGGTCGGTGCACTGTCTAGTACCCCTACCAAGGACTCCAAAATAGCTGGGTAGTCTGCACTGTTGTTCGGCCTGTAGACCGACACACTCATGAACAAGACCCTGAGATACTTGAACTCCTCCACTTGAGGCAAGGACTCACCACCCACCCAGAGAGGGCAAGCCAGCTTTTTCCGATCGAGAACCATGGCCTCGGATTTGGAGGAGCTGATTCTCATCCCAGCCACTTCACACTTGGCTGCAAACCGCCCCGGTACCTGCTGCAGGTCCTGGCTCGATGAAGCCATCAGTCATCTGTGGTTCCTGAACCAGACCTCATTCAGCCCCTGGCTGCGCCTAGAAACTTTGTCCTTAAATATAATGAACAGTACCGGTGACGAAGTGCAGCCCTGGCGGAGTCAGGAGTCATAGACCTTACCGGGAAGGCTGAGGAGTGTGATTCCCCTATAACTGGAACACACCCTTTGGTCCCCCCTTCTTATTCAGAGGGACCACCACCTCGGTCTGCCAGTCCAGCAGTACTGTCCCCAACCGCCACACGATGTTGCAAAGATGTGTCATCCAAAACAGCCCCACAACATCCAGAGACTCGAGGTACTCGGGACGGATCTTGTCCACCCTCAGAGTCTTGCCCCCGAGGAGCTTGCCAACCACCTCAGTGATATCAGCCAGGGTGATGAACAAGTCCACCTCTGGGTCCCCAGTCTCTGCTTCCTCATCAGAAGACATGACAGTGGGATTGAGGAGATCCTCAAAGTATTCCTTCCACTGTCCAACAACATCCCCAGTTGAGGTCAGCAGCTCTCCGTCCGCACTGTAAACAGTGTGGGTGAAGCACTGCTTCCCCCTGCTGAGAGGGCTCGGATGGTTTGCCAGAATTTCTTTGAGGCGGTGCAATAGTCCTCCTTTATGGCCTCCCTGAACTCCTCCCAAACCCTCTGCCTCTGCGACCACATGAGTTGTGGTACGCATAGCCCGCCAGTACTTCTCAGCTGCTTCAGGAGTCCCACAAGCCATCAAGGCTTGATAGGACTCCTTCTTCAGCCTGATGGCATCCCTTACGTCCACCACCAGGTTCGGGGATTGCCGCGATCACATCCCCTCCCAGGGACTCCAAGAAGAGTAACCGCCCTTACGTATTCCAATTAAAAGATTTATCAAGCCTTCAGTAAAATAACTCTTTATTGAGGAGGTGGGGTGATAGGGTCACTCAAACATGTTTGAGTGAAACAAAACACAACGCCAGGTACACCACCAGTCAAATGTTCAGAGCTTTATAAACAAACAGAAGAATCAGATACACTGCCTGTCCAAAAATAAGTCACCATATGGATTTAACTAAGCGAATAGGTACAAGCCTATAGGTACGAGTCAGGTCTAGGTTCAGCAAAAAAAGTGTTCAAAGAATGAGGTCAGCCGACCACCTGAATATACTGAATGACCAGGTTATTCCATCAATGGATTTTTTTCTTCCCTGATGGCATGGGCATATTCCAAGACGACAATGCCAAGATTCATCAGGCTCAAATTGTGAAAGAGTGGTTCATGCATCATCAATGCAAGATCTTGACGAAAAACGTATGCAACACTGGATGGAAATAAATCTTGTGACATTGCAGAAGCTTATTGAAAGAATATACCACACAAATGCAAATGCGTGCCATGGTAAAAGCAAAAGGGAATCCAGTGAAATATTAGAATGTGTGATCTTTTTATGGTAGTGAATTTTTTTTTTTTTGGCCAGGCAGTGTATATGGAGTAGATATGTGGAGTTATGTAGCAAAGAGCAAAGTGAAGTTCTATTTCATATTCAGATCCTGATAAATGAGTGTATTCATTAAAATGGAGAGGTGTTCTTAGAATAGCAGATGATGTTAATGCGTTGAGTTCTTCTCAGGGTCTGGGCTGAAGAGCTCACTGTGGTGTGAACGAGACGCTCTGCTCATCTCTTTAATATCACATAGAACAGAAAATAGATTTTGCAGTCTCTCTAAGGCAACCAGTCCTATTGTTACGAGCAAATATGGAACAGCAACGATTCTCCTATTAACCCAACAGAAGGATTTGAATCATTATAATGTGACTGTGAAATCACACAAAAATTAAATCATGAAAATGAAATCAGATGTAAATGTGCTGTACTGTAGCTCATTTTTCTGTCTTAAAATTTTGAAAACAGAACTAGTTCATTTTAAGTAGTTTGCAGTGGTTCAGACATATTAATATAAACTTAATTCACCACAATGAGTTTATAAGCACTTTTCACAACTTTCCAAATCCAGAGCAGAGTTTTGCTGTAATGCTACCATGCTAACAGTGGACCAGCCTTATTTACTGCTTCGTGGACGATAAAAACACTTAATAATAAAATGCAGATAGCACACAGTGGTCTCATTTTGACCCTAGAAGCTGCTTTTACAACATATTTACTAAGGCATAAGTTATCACACAAAACTGACTCCACGTTCTAACGCTGTTTCCTCCTCAAAAACAGACCTGGAGTTGTGTTTTGTTTCATTCACACATGTTTGAGTAAAACTTTATTATTAGTCTGTCTACATCTCCAAAACCTCAAAATGCTGTTCCACCTTGTGATGTCATGAAGTGGTAGTTTTCAAGTTAAAAACAACAGGAATCAGGATTTACTCTTTAAGGACCTTGGTGTTTATATTTATATCTTAAATCTGAAAGAATACAGGGATATACATTATTTTAACAGTATATCCAGTGTTCTTTGTTCAGTGTTGATGTCATTCTACATTTTTTTCTGTATGTGGAAGAAAAGAATTAATTAAATAAATTTAAAATTAAATATAAATAAATACATAAATAATAAAAGATAACCAGTGCACATAGTTCAGGCTCTACTTCAGTAAAAGACAAAATGATGGACAGGAGCAGAGCAGTTCAAACCAAAAACTGTGAGCATCAAAGTGAAGAAGCATCTTAGCAAAGGCCATTTGAGTTCTGAAATAAACAGAACGAGCAGAGACAACCTTTGTGAGGGACGTCAGCCACCTCAGACGTGAGCTCGGCTTTGTGCTGAGCTATTCTTTGACAATCTGATTCCCAAATGTCTCTCCATTCTTCACCCCCATTTCACTCCCTGCCCTGTCCACTAAAGTCTAAGGGCTGGACAAATGTGAAATATAAGACTTCAGGAGACCTTAACAAAACAAAACATTTGCCTTTCCAACAATATATACGCCCAAGAAGTAAGACTTTCGACACAATGAAAAATAGCACTCCTGAGAAAACGTGTGCAGAAACTCACTGTAATAATAGCAACTGTAATAACAGTAATAATAATAACATTATTATTATTATTATTATTATTATTATTATTATTATTATAAATATGCAGCACCTTTAAAAACAGATTTCCAAAATGCAGCACACTCAAGATAGAACAAAATTACAAAAGCATAAAAATCACAGACAGTGAGGAAGCAGTGGAGTGGTCAGAGATCAATTAACAGAATTATTAAAATAGTATGAAACTATTTAAATCATAATAAACTGAAACAGTTAAAGGAGGGTCGATCGATAAAAATGAGTCTGAAGATTGATGTAAAAGCTGATATAAGACAGGAGCAGACTGACCTTCTCCCCAGAGGCTCCGGTCAGAACAAAGGTGGAGAACACCGGCAGAGAGTGTTTGGTGTGGTGGGGCCAGCACTCGATGGTGGCGCCCATGGGCAGACAGAACATGGGCACAGACTCGGGTAGAGGAAACGACTCGTGGTCCTCCTCAGGATACCGGCACAGCAGGCCTGACCAGAGAAGAGAACGGATTTAGTAGAAACTGCATCTGGTACTGATACTCTGTCATCAACTCTCCCTGGGGGTGTGATGCTAACTGCTGGCACAGCTCTGTCTGAGATTTGCTAGACTTTAAGCTGAGCTTTATTTGAACACAAACTGACCATAAAGAACTGACTTATCTTAACTTATCACATGAGTTGATTTGTACTGTTAAACAAACCCCTCTCAAATAACATTACAGTCACAAGCCAACAGTTTTTCAGTTATTCTGTCTCACCTTTTTGTGTACACTCCAACTCCTAAACAGGATCACGAACGCTCGGGCTGATCACAGGATCCTGAACATGTGCTCTTTAAATCCCTTTTGGGATTTTTTTCATGTGTTTTCACACAGTTACCATGGTAACTGCGGAACATTCCAACATAGTCATACATGTAATCCCCCCAGTGTGACGTCACTGCAGAGTATGAATAGATCTTAATGCTGTGTGCCGATTGGAGATGATGTAATCCTTTATGTTCATTATAAAACAGCAGATCTGAAGGTGATACTGACATCCTTCAAATCTCATGTTGCTCTTGTTGTTTGCTTTACAGTGTTCACTACAACGAGACAACAGTCTATATCACATCTTTCTTAAGGGTAAAAATAAAATAAAGCCTTATTTCTCTAATTGTAGCTATAATTATTATCGTTATGATCCTATTAAGATTACATCATTTTCATTTCTCTTTCACGTAGCCCAAACTTTTGATACTTA
>NW_022986743.1:0-18686 GCF_009829125.3 Periophthalmus magnuspinnatus
CTAGAGAAAGAGATAACTGCACAAAATGAGAACTCTCTTACATATATGGTAAAAAAAAGAGGCTGTTTTAGTAAATTTAAATGACATAATTTGGGAAAAATAATCCAGATTAGCCCGATCTGGAAAAATATTGGCCCAAAAATATCGGCAGAGCTCACCAGCCATCGTTCTCTCTGGATATTAAACAGTCCGCATTGACATCTGCCATGTAAAAAAAAATAAAAAATGTATTGGTCAATCTCTAATTTGATGTTTTTTTTCCCATATAATTTTTTTGTCATAATAAAGTCAAACTTGCTAAAATACCCGTTTCTATCACTTATAGGACAAAATGCTTTCTTGCTGCCAACTACATCCCACCAATGTGTAGAATGAAGCTCTGTTATTCACTTCACCTATCAGTATAGTAGTGTTATGACAGATTTGACTTTTTTTCATACAAATTCAGTTTAGCTCTCACCACCTTTTCCCAACAGAAATACGCTATAGGATTTTATTTTCCACTCAAATTTGGGTTCTTTCACCTCTTTGTGAGCCGTTGGCGTAACTTCAAAAGGCAGTACAGTGGTGCCTTGAAGGGCACAGAGGAAAGCAAAACAAAGATGGTGGAGAGATGGGCTATGCTTTTGGGCTGTTGCTTTGTTCTGCAGTCTCTGCTCGGACGCTGTGATGATTAATAAATCTATACCCGGCTTTGACATCCTGCTGTGTGTGGCCAAATGTGTCAAAACTGTCCCAAGTGTTCTTAAACTTGCAAGATCATATGGCTTTTCCTGTCTTACTTACCTATATATATGTGTGTGTGTATATATATATATATATATATATATATATATATATATGGGTGTGTGTGTGTCTGATTGCTATGGCAACGGTGTTCCATCACTCTCTCTCCTCTGACCTCCGTGATGGTCACATTCTAGAATCAGAGGTTTTGTTATAAATTCACACCATCATTTGCCGTCAGCCAAGTAATTTTTCTGAGGTTGTGGTTTTGAAGTTTAGCAGCTTCAGCTGGCACAGGAGAGGCAAAATTCTTTAGATTAGATTTTATTTGCACATACAAGTAAAAAACAATTGGACAAACATATTGCCCAATCAAAAAAAAAGTCGCCACCTGGATTTAACTAAACAAATAGGTCCGAGCCTCCTGCAGTTGGTCCGGTCAAGGTTCAGCAACAGTCTGTGCTCAAAGAATGAGGTCAGCTGACACCTGAATATACTGAATGACCAGGTTATTCCATCAATGGATTTTTTCTTCCCTGATGGCACAGCATATTCCAAGATGACAATGCCAGGATTCATCAGGCTCAAATTGGTAAAGAGTGGTTCAGGAGCATGAGACATAATTTCCACACATGGATTGTCCACCACAGAGTCCAGACCTTAACCCCACTGAGAATCTTTGGGATGTGCTGGAGAAGGCTCTGTTCACCAGTCAGACTCGACCATCATCAATGCAACATCTTGGTGAAAAATTAATGCAACACTGGATGGAAATAAATCTTGTGACATTGTAGAAGCGAAATTGAAACAAAGCCACAGTGAATGTGTGACGTAATCAAAGCTGAAGGTGGAACAACCAAATTTTAGAGTGTGTGACCTTTTTTTTTTTGGTGGTGACTTTTTTTAACAGGCAGCATATCTATATCTATATCTATATCTAGATAGATAGATAGATAGATATATGCAAAAATATCGAAATATGATATATCGTATTGCTTCATTTAATGATTTAATGATACAGTATTGATATCGTGTGCAGCTGTATTGATATATTGCCTAGAGTAATTTTAAAATAATGATAATAATAATTCATGAATAATATTAATAATTATTTTTTGTGAAAATCTGGTTGATCATTAAGTGTCCTGAAAGTCTGTATTTATTTATTTATTTATATGTATATATGTGTGGTGTGTATGTATGTATGTGTATATATATATATATATATATATATATATATATATATACTCACACACACACACACACACACACATATATACATATATAAATAAATAAATAAATACAGACTTTCAGGACACTTAATGATCAACCAGATTTTCACAAAAAATAATTATTAATATTATTCATGAATTATTATTATCATTATTTTAAAAATTACTCTAGGCAATATATCAATACAGCTGCACACGATATCAATACTGTATCATTAAATCATTAAATGAAGCAATACGATATATCAATATTTCGATATTTTTGCATATATCTATCTATCTATCTATCTAGATATAGATATATATATAGATATGCTGCCTGTTAAAAAAAGTCACCACCAAAAAAAAAAAGGTCACACACTCTAAAATTTGGTTGTTCCACCTTCAGCTTTGATTACGTCGCACATTCACTGTGGCTTTGTTTCAATTTCGCTTCTACAATGTCACAAGATTTATTTCCATCCAGTGTTGCATTAATTTTTCACCAAGATGTTGCATTGATGATGGTCGAGTCTGACTGGTGAACAGAGCCTTCTCCAGCACATCCCAAAGATTCTCAGTGGGGTTAAGGTCTGGACTCTGTGGTGGACAATCCATGTGTGGAAATTATGTCTCATGCTCCTGAACCACTCTTTACCAATTTGAGCCTGATGAATCCTGGCATTGTCATCTTGGAATATGCTGTGCCATCAGGGAAGAAAAAATCCATTGATGGAATAACCTGGTCATTCAGTATATTCAGGTGTCAGCTGACCTCATTCTTTGAGCACAGACTGTTGCTGAACCTTGACCGGACCAACTGCAGGAGGCTCGGACCTATTTGTTTAGTTAAATCCAGGTGGCGACTTTTTTTTTGATTGGGCAATGTGTTTGTCCAATTGTTTTTTACTTGTATGTGCAAATAAAATCTAATCTAAAGAATTTTGCCTCTCCTGTGCCAGCTGAAGCTGCTAAACTTCAAAACCACAACCTCAGAAAAATTACTTGGCTGACGGCAAATGATGGTGTGAATTTATAACAAAACCTCTGATTCTAGAATGTGACCATCACGGAGGTCAGAGGAGAGAGAGTGATGGAACACCGTTGCCATAGCAATCAGACACACACACACCCATTATATATATATATATATATATATATACACACACACACATATATATAGGTAAGTAAGACAGGAAAAGCCATATGATCTTGCAAGTTTAAGAACACTTGGGACAGTTTTGACACATTTGGCCACACACAGCAGGATGTCAAAGCCGGGTATAGATTTATTAATCATCACAGCGTCCGAGCAGAGACTGCAGAACAAAGCAACAGCCCAAAAGCATAGCCCATCTCTCCACCATCTTTGTTTTGCTTTCCTCTGTGCCCTTCAAGGCACCACTGTACTGCCTTTTGAAGTTACGCCAACGGCTCACAAAGAGGTGAAAGAACCCAAATTTGAGTGGAAAATAAAATCCTATAGCGTATTTCTGTTGGGAAAAGGTGGTGAGAGCTAAACTGAATTTGTATGAAAAAAAGTCAAATCTGTCATAACACTACTATACTGAGAGGTGAAGTGAATAACAGAGCTTCATTCTACACATTGGTGGGATGTAGTTGGCAGCAAGAAAGCATTTTGTCCTATAAGTGATAGAAACGGGTATTTTAGCAAGTTTGACTTTATTATGACAAAAAAATTATATGGGAAAAAAACATCAAATTAGAGATTGACCAATACATTTTTTTATTTTTTTTTACATGGCAGATGTCAATGCGGACTGTTTAATATCCAGAGAGAACGATGGCCGGTGAGCTCTGCCGATATTTTTGGGCCAATATTTTTCCAGATCGGGCTAATCTGGATTATTTTTCCCAAATTATGTCATTTAAATTTACTAAAACAGCCTCTTTTTTTACCATATATGTAAGAGAGTTCTCATTTTGTGCAGTTATCTCTTTCTCTAGTTTTCAAATACAGTTTTATGTAGATTCTTTAGGCAGCAGGTTGGCCAAAACAAAATATCAGCCTGTGCTGATACGCTAAAAAGTAAAAAAAAATCAGATCTCTAGATCAATTGACTATGTTGCTTTCTTGCAGTGGTTATACCAGTCAAAAGTGGTCAAAAGAAGGTTAATGGTGAATAGGGGTATAACTAATGATTAAAGTCGACCTTCGACACAACCAGAATATTTATGAATATAATATTACCAATTATACATTTCTATTCTCCTACTGCTCTTGAACTTTGCTTTGCAAATAAAGGTTCTCTTATTACTGAGTAAAGTCAGAAATGATTTATTCTTTCAATTTATATTTATGACAAAAAATATATATAAAAATCTGTCAACTGGACGAAAGAGTGAAGAAGTTTCACGGCTCATCTAAACAGCTTCTTCAGTTCTGGTCATTTTGCTGGTGGACACTGCCTTATATCTATTTGAAGGGAGGAGCTAACTACACTGAAACTAACCTAATTGTTGACTGTTTCTGTTTGTTGGCTAAGTCTATTGAACTACACTGAGTGTGAACTGTGTGTGAGTCATATTTTGCATAATCATTCAGGCCCCTAATGGGTGCTCTCATTAGCATACTGGATAACACTATTGTGATACTTGTTTTGATTTAAGTCTGAGGATGAAGTTGTAAATAAGAGAAACAAAAACAGTCACTCCATAAGAGAATGTACCAACACCTTCGTGAGAGCAGCTTGGGACCCCAATCTGCTGTCCTTGTCAATCTCAAAGCCACTAACCACTCTATTGAAGATAGTGAGGTACAGATCTTAGCCAAAGTAAAGAAATGGTTTGAGAGGGGAGTTAAAGAGGCATTTTTTGTTAGCAAAGACCATACATTTTTAAACAGGAATTTACTCCATCCTCAGACCTAAATCAAGTGATAGCCAGTATACTAATAGGTGTGAGTGCACCCATTAGGGACCTGAGCAATTATGCAAAATATAACTCAGGCACAGGTCACACTTAGTGCAGTCCAACAGACCTAGAAAACAAACAGAAACTGTAAACACATAAGTGAGTACCGGTATGTTAGTTTCAGTGAAGTTAGCTCCTCAATATCGTAAGTATATAGTAAATCTGATATAATGTTAAGTCCAACTGTGTGTTTACAGTGAGTAATAGACTTGTGCAGTTGCTGTGGCACTTCACTCTTACAATCTTGGGTTTCAATCACAGAGTTGTTTACAGTTACTATGGCTTCAATAGGTCATTTCACACAGAAGAATTAGTTGTAATCAAGACCAAACTCACCAGAACCTCATCTTCATCAAAAAAAAGTAATATGCTCTTTTAAAAATTGAGAATTATGATCACTCATGTCTCATTAATGACTCATTAATTATAACATTAAAATTTGACATTGTGAAATCAGTAGAAAAAACTTTAGCAGCGATATTTTACTATTCTGGTCCAGTAGCAACATTGTGGTCTCCCATAAAATGTGGATCCTATGGAAATTGTAAAAATACATGAAAATACTTTGTTGGAAAGAAAATAAAAGCCTTGCTTCCCTGAAGATGTTGACATGTCAGCACGTCTCAGTATGGAGGTAAACTGTGACCTCGCTGCTGCATGGGGTTGCAACAGGAGGAGAATGAACCAAAAAGACAAACACAGCCCACCTCTGCAGCCCACCTAAAACCCACCAAACATTATCTAAGAAGGGAGGCAGTGTGAGAAGAAGGGAGAAAGAAACTTCAGGAGGTGGAGGAGAAGCAGTGGGGCCCAACGGGTCAGAGAATCCCTTCGCTTTGAAACCACACGCAGACATTTGGAGAAGTGTTTTTGCTCTTTGAGAAAAAACAAAGAGAGACAAAGAGAGCGCTCCAGCCCCGTATCCATGGCAACCAACTCAGGACCAAGTCAAGTCTTCATTGAGGTCTTTTGTTTCTGCAGAGGAAGTGGTTATAGGGGGGGAAAGTGAGGAAAAGGTAAAGATAAAGTGAAGAAGCAAAGAGAGTAATTCACTAATCACTGCTTTACATGCCAGAGGAGAGTAAGAGTAAGTAACTAACCATACAGCAATAAATTAGATATGAACAAATTTTGGCATGCATGACCAAAAATGTAATGTTGAATAATACTTATACAATACGTGAGGTTATGAAATTAGGACAAAACTGGTTTAGGAGTCAAACTGATTTACTTTAATTCAGAACAAATATTACTGTGAAAATATATATATACATGAAAAAGATACTAGGGGTAGATTACAATTTTGATTTGATAACTATCCAGGTAAAATTCACATCTTTATAACACCTTGGCTTCTGTTATTATGCTACTGAATCACAGTATGTCAATTTTCTCAAAAGTAGTCACAGAAATTCGACCACAGTTTGATTTTTATCGCCATATCACCCAGCCTTAGATGCACTGACTGAATGCAAAACAAACTTATTTTCACAAAAGGTTCCCACTACTGCACAAATGGACAGTGTTTTGAATAATGTCAGCTACTTTAGCATAACCATTCTTCTCTATGGGAACTCTTAACACACAGGCACCTCAATGCCATCCTGAGGCCCCAACAGTAATGAGCTGAGATCATTACACCAATTACTTTAACTTAGCTCACACTTGGCTGTGAACGCTCACTGGGTTAAAACTGATCCTGGGTCTAAGCACACACTGGGGAAAGATGAGTAAAACGGGGGTTTTGATGTGGAGCTGGGAAATGTCTAGTGAGAAATTTTGATCAGGTATTTTTTTTTTTTTAATTTTATCCAATGCCTGGAATCCAGCTCATACAATGCACACTTAAGGGTCATGGGAGTGTTGAGATTATGAGTCAGTGTAGACCTGTCACAGTAATTACTATACTATCAATTTATCTTTCTATCTGTCTGAAAATGTGGCTGAATATGTTTTTTGGCACCTTTTATTTGCAATAGTGGGGACATTTTGGGCATTAACATTTGGGATGTAGAGGGTGAAATAGTTAACATATCCATAACTTACATTTGTTTTTATTGCAGCTTGTTTTATTTATTAGGCCCGAGCCCCTACAGGGCGTAGGGCCTATTGCTTCCGCAACGATGAGTGCGAAGCACTCATCGTTGCAGACTGTCTTCACGAAGTTGCGCGCGAAGCGCGCAACTTCGTGGCAGCACCGCGACCTTGCACAGACTCCTGTGTCCTAGCAACCCATGCCGTAGGCATGGGACATGCATATTTGTTCTTGCTAGCATGTCAGCGTCAACATTGAGTCAATGGGCGAAGCCCATTGACTCAATGTTGACGCTGACGCAGCGCGAAGCGCTCATGTCCCCAAACACACTCCTGGCATCGAGCCCTATCCAAGCCCCCATGCCGCTGGCATGGGCCATACTTGTTACTGCTAAAATGAATGGAAGTCAATGGGAGGTCAATGGCGGACCCCGACGTCATGGCGAATGACGAGCGCGTTAGCGCTCGTCATTCGCCATTGACCCCACGATGACGTGGGGAAAGTCGAGAGCTTTCAAAAAACGTATAATATGTCATTCTAATGTTATCGGATATATTGTTTTTGCTAAAAATATTATTATTATTAGGCCCGAGCCCCTACAGGGCGTAGGGCCTATTGCTTCCGCAACGATGAGTGCGAAGCACTCATCGTTGCAGACTGTCTTCACGAAGTTGCGCGCGAAGCGCGCAACTTCGTGGCAGCACCGCGACCTTGCACAGACTCCTGTGTCCTAGCAACACATGCCGTAGGCATGGGACATGCATATTTGTTCTTGCTAGCATGTCAGCGTCAACATTGAGTCAATGGGCTTCGCCCATTGACTCAATGTTGACGCTGACGCAGCGCGAAGCGCTCATGTCCCCAAACACACTCCTGGCATCGAGCCCTATCCAAGGCCCCATGCCGCAGGCATGGGCCATACTTATAACTGCTAAAATGAATGGAAGTCAATGGGAGGTCAATGGCGGACCCCGACGTCATGGCGAATGACGAGCGCGTTAGCGCTCGTCATTCGCCATTGACCCCATGGTGACGTGGGGAAGGTCCAGAGCTTTCAAAAAACGTATAATATGTGTTTCTAATGTTATCGGATATATTGTTTTTGCTAAAAATATTATTATTATTTTTATTTTTATTAGGCCCGAGCCCCTACAGGGCGTAGGGCCTATTGCTTCCGCAACGATGAGTGCGAAGCACTCATCGTTGCAGACTGTCTTCACGAAGTTGCGCGCGACGCGCGCAACTTCGTGGCAGCACCGCGACCTTGCACAGACTCCTGTGTCCTAGCAACACATGCCGTAGGCATGGGACATGCATATTTGTTCTTGCTAGCATGTCAGCGTCAACATTGAGTCAATGGGCGAAGCCCATTGACTCAATGTTGACGCTGACGCAGCGCGAAGCGCTCATGTCCCCAAACACACTCCTGGCATCGAGCCCTATCCAAGGCCCCATGCCGCAGGCATGGGCCATACTTATAACTGCTAAAATGAATGGAAGTCAATGGGAGGTCAATGGCGGACCCCGACGTCATGGCGAATGACGAGCGCGTTAGCGCTCGTCATTCGCCATTGACCCCATGGTGACGTGGGGAAGGTCCAGAGCTTTCAAAAAACGTATAATATGTGTTTCTAATGTTATCGGATATATTGTTTTTGCTAAAAATATTATTATTATTTTTATTAGGCCCGAGCCCCTACAGGGCGTAGGGCCTATTGCTTCCGCAACGATGAGTGCGAAGCACTCATCGTTGCAGACTGTCTTCACGAAGTTGCGCGCGAAGCACAGACTCCTGTGTCCTAGCAACCCATGCCGTAGGCATGGGTTTGCATATTTGTTGTTGCTAGCATGTCAGCGTCAACATCGAGTCAATGGGCGAAGCCCATTGACTCGATGTTGACGCTGACATGCGTTAACAGGAGTCAATAGGAGTCGTCGTCCCCCATCGCCCCCTGCACAGACTCCTGTGTCCTAGCAACCCATGCCGTAGGCATGGGACATGCATATTTGTTCTTGCTAGCATGTCAGCGTCAACATTGAGTCAATGGGCGAAGCCCATTGACTCAATGTTGACGCTGACGCAGCGCGAAGCGCTAATGTCCCCAAACACACTCCTGGCATCGAGCCCTATCCAAGCCCCCATGCCGCAGGCATGGGCCATACTTATAACTGCTAAAATGAATGGAAGTCAATGGGAGGTCAATGGCGGACCCCGACGTCATGGCGAATGACGAGCGCGTTAGCGCTCGTCATTCGCCATTGACCCCACGGTGACGTGGGGAAAGTCGAGAGCTTTCAAAAAACGTATAATATGTGTTTCTAATGTTATCGGATATATTGTTTTTGCTAAAAAATATTATTATTATTATTATTAGGCCCGAGCCCCTACAGGGCGTAGGGCCTATTGCTTCCGCAACGATGAGTGCGAAGCACTCATCGTTGCAGACTGTCTTCACGAAGTTGCGCGCGAAGCGCGCAACTTCGTGGCAGCACCGCGACCTTGCACAGACTCCTGTGTCCTAGCAACCCATGCCGTAGGCATGGGTTTGCATATTTGTTGTTGCTAGCATGTCAGCGTCAACATCGAGTCAATGGGCGAAGCCCATTGACTCGATGTTGACGCTGACATGCGTTAACAGTAGTCAATAGGAGTCGTCGTCCCCCATCGCCCCCTGCACAGACTCCTGTATCCCAGCAACCCATGCCGTAGGCATGGGACATACATATTTGTTCTTGCTAGCATGTCAGCGTCAACATTGAGTCAATGGGCGAAGCCCATTGACTCAATGTTGACGCTGACGCAGCGCGAAGCGCTCATGTCCCCAAACACACTCCTGGCATCGAGCTCTATCCAAGGCCCCATGCCGCAGGCATGGGCCATACTTGTTACTGCTAAAATGAATGGAAGTCAATGGGAGGTCAATGGCGGACCCCGACGTCATGGCGAATGACGAGCGCGTTAGCGCTCGTCATTCGCCATTGACCCCACGGTGACGTGGGGAAAGTCGAGAGCTTTCAAAAAACGTATAATATGTCATTCTAATGTTATCGGATATATTGTTTTTGCTAAAAATATTATTAGGCCCGAGCCCCTACAGGGCGTAGGGCCTATTGCTTCCGCAACGATGAGTGCGAAGCACTCATCGTTGCAAACTGTCTTCACGAAGTTGCGCGCGAAGCGCGCAACTTCGTGGCAGCACCGCGACCGTGCACAGACTCCTGTGTCCTAGCAACCCATGCCGTAGGCATGGGACATGCATATTTGTTCTTGCTAGCATGTCAGCGTCAACATTGAGTCAATGGGCGAAGCCCATTGACTCAATGTTGACGCTGACGCAGCGCGAAGCGCTAATGTCCCCAAACACACTCCTGGCATCGAGCCCTATCCAAGGCCCCATGCCGCAGGCATGGGCCATACTTGTAACTGCTAAAATGAATGGAAGTCAATGGGAGGTCAATGGCGGACCCCGACGCCATGGCGAATGACGAGCGCGTTAGCGCTCGTCATTCGCCATTGACCCCACGGTGACGTGGGGAAGGTCGAGAGCTTTCAAAAAACGTATAATATGTGTTTCTAATGTTATCGGATATATTGTTTTTGCTAAAAATATTATTATTTTTATTATTATTATTATTATTATTTTTATTTCTTCTTTCATCTGCTCTTTGAGCAGTAATTTGACCCCCTGAACATATTCAAAAACTCACCAAATTTTGCCCATAATTCAGGTCTGCTGAAAAATTTATTTTTTTATGTGGTGCATTATTGCGCATAAAAAAATGGCGCGACAGCGCCCCCTGCAAAAGTCAAATTTTCGGGCGTCAATGGGAGACGTCGACGTCAACTTTCTCATACAGCCACGAAATTTGGTACACGCATTCTTCACGTGATGCCAAACAAAAAAGATTATTATGGCCACGCCCCTTGACATACCGGAAGTCGGCCATCTTGGATTGAAAATTCCGAAATGCCGAGTCAGCGTTTTCGCTGACCTCGCATTTTCGTCAACTCCTCTGAAGGCGCTTCACCTGCAGGGCTGAAAATCACTGTACATCATCTAGACAAGTGGGGCATCAAAAGTTATCAAATTTATGATGATCCCTATTACGGTTTCCGTGCGGCGAAGCCGCAAAATTCCATCAAAATTTTTGCAATTTTCAAAAGTCAAAATATGCTCCCGTTTGCGAAAGCAAAGTCCGATTTGGCTCAAATTCGAATCAGTTGTAAAACTTTTGGGCCTAAAGCTACTCATTATGATAGAAACTAAATTGGCGTGATAGCGCCCCCTACAGAACATCTAATAAATTTGTATGGAAGGCCGAAAATTTAGTTTTCCCAAATGTTACCAAATTTGACACAAAATTCCATTGGGTCATCCCAATCAATAAAGCCAATCAGACCTATGTCGTCTTTTGCACCGTGTTGCCATGGCGATGCGCCAAACTGCCAATGTTATCCTAATGGGAAACCTCCCAATTTTTCCCATTCATGGGAAAAAATATTAGTTTCATGGAATACTGTGAAATTTGGCATCATGACTCCTCATGTCATCCTGATCAAAAAAGTCAATCAGACCCTTGTCATATTTTTCACTGGGTTGCCATGGCGATGCGCGAAAGCGCCCATGTTATCCTAATGGGAAAATTTCCAAATTTTCGTACATTTCAAAGTCTTATAACGACTTATTACCGTCAACGACGGACATAAAATTTTGCACAGTGATTCTTCAGGTTGTCCCCAACAAAAAAGTCCAAGGGGCCAAGTTTGTATTTTGCACGGTGTTGCCATGGCGATGCCTGCAAAACCCATGTTTTTGCATTTTGTGCATCAGCACTTCCCATGTGTTTTGACTTGTTTGGTGACAAGTGCAGCCCAAAGCCGCAATAAAAAAGGGGCAAGTGGCGCGTTAGCACCACCCACAGGGAGTGCCGGGTCGGCCGAGTGCGAAGCACGGCCCGCGAGGGCCGTTCGATGCCGCTTGCGGCTTTAATTAGGCCCGAGCCCCTACAGGGCGTAGGGCCTATTGCTTCCGCAACGATGAGTGCGAAGCACTCATCGTTGCAGACTGTCTTCACGAAGTTGCGCGCTTCGCGCGCAACTTCGTGGCAGCACCGCGACCTTGCACAGACTCCTGTGTCCTAGCAACCCATGCCGTAGGCATGGGACATGCATATTTGTTCTTGCTAGCATGTCAGCGTCAACATTGAGTCAATGGGCGAAGCCCATTGACTCAATGTTGACGCTGACGCAGCGCGAAGCGCTAATGTACCCAAACACACTCCTGGCATCGAGCCCTATCCAAGCCCCCATGCCGCAGGCATGGGCCATACTTGTTACTGCTAAAATGAATGGAAGTCAATGGGAGGTCAATGGCGGACCCCGACGCCATGGCGAATGACGAGCGCGTTAGCGCTCGTCATTCGCCATTGACCCAACGGTAACGTGGGGAAGGTCGAGAGCTTTCAAAAAACGTATAATATGTGTTTCTAATGTTATCGGATATATTGTTTTTGCTAAAAATATTATTATTATTTTTTTTTTTATTTTTATTTCTTCCTGTTCTGCTCTTTGAGCAGTAATTTGACCCCCTGAACATATTCAAAAACTCACCAAATTTTGCCCAAAATTCAGGTCTGGCGAAAAATTTATTTTTTTATATGGTGCATCATTGGGCATAAAAAAATGGCGCGACAGCGCCCTCTGCAAAAGTCAAAATACATTGCGTCAATGGGAGACGTCGCGACGTCAAGTTTGGCGTAGAGCCACCAAATTTGGTACACGCATTCTTCAAGTGATGCCAAATAAAAAAGATTATTATGGCCACGCCCCCTGACGCACAGGAAGTCGGCCATCTTGGATTGAAAATTCCAAAATGCCGAGTCAGCGTTTTCGCTGACGTCGCATTTTCGTCAACTCCTCTGAAGGCGCTTCACCTGCAGGGCTGAAAATCACTGTACATCATCTAGACAAGTGGGGCATCAAAAGTTATCCAATTTATGATGATCCCTTTTACGGTTTCCGTGCGGCGAAGCCGCAAAATTCCATCGGAATTTTTGCAATTTTCAAAAGTCTAAATTTGCTCCAGTTTGCGCATGCAAAGTCCGATTTGGCTCAAATTCGAATCAGTGGTAAAACTTTTGGGCCTAAAGCTACTCATTATGACAGAAACTAAATTGGCGCGATAGCGCCCCCTACAGAACATCTAATATATTTGTATGGACAGCCGAAAATTTAGTTTTCCCAAATGTTACCAAATTTGACACAAAATTCCATTGGGTCATCCCAATCAATAAAGTCAATCAGACCTATGTCATCTTTTTCACCGTGTTGCCATGGCGATGCGCCAAACTGCCAATGTTATCCTAATGGGAATCCTCTCAATTTTTCCCATTCATGGGAAAAATATTAGTTTCATGGAATAATGTGAAATTTGGCACAATGACTCTTCATGTCATCCTGATCAAAAAAGTCAATCAGACCCATGTCATATTTTTCACTGGGTTGCCATGGTGATGCGCGAAAGCGCCCATGTTATCCTAATGGGGAAATTTCCAAATTTTCGTACATTTCAAAGTCTTATAACGACTTATTTTCGTCAACGACGAACATAAAATTTGGCACAGTGATTCTTCAGGTCGTCCCCGTCAAAAAAGTCCGGGGGGCCAATTTTGTATTTTGCACGGTGTTGCCATGGCGATGCCTGGAAAAAACAAATTTTGCCATTTTGTGCATCAGCACTTCCAATGTGTTTTGACTTGTTTGGTGACAAGTGCAGCCCAAAGCCGCAATAAAAAAGGGACAAGTGGCGCGTCAGCGCCACCCACAGGGAGCGCCGGGTCGGCCGAGTGCGAAGCACGGCCCGCGAGGGCCGTTCGATGCCGCTTGCGGCTTTAATTTATTTTTATTTCTTCCCGTTCTGCTCTTTGAGCAGTAATTTGACCCCCTGAACATTTTCAAAAACTCACCAAATTTTGCCCAAAATTCAGGTCTGGCGAAAAATTTATTTTTTTATGTGGTGCATCATTGGGCATTAAAAAATGGCGCGACAGCGCCCCCTGCAAAAGTCAAAATACATTGCGTCAATGGGAGACGTTGCGACGTCAAGTTTGGCGTAGAGCCATGAAATTCGGTACACGCATTCTTCAAGTGATGCCAAACAAAAAAGATTATTATGGCCACGCCCCCTGACGCACCGGAAGTCGGCCATCTTGGATTGAAATTTCCAAAATGCCGAGTCAGCGTTTTCGCTGACCTCGCATTTTCGTCAACTCCTCTGAAGGCGCTTCACCTGCAGGGCTGAAATTCACTGTACATCATCTAGATAAGTGGGGCATCTAAAGTTATCCAATTTATGATGATCCCTTTTACGGTTTCCGTGCGGCGAAGCCGCAAAATTCCATCGGAAATTTTGCAATTTTCAAAAGTCAAAATTTGCTCCCGTTTGTGCATGCAAAGTCCGATTTTGCTCAAATTCGAATCAGTTGTAAAACTTTCCGGCCTAATTCTAATGTTTGTGAAAGAAATCAATTTGGCGCGACAGCGCCCCCTACAGAATAACAAATAAATTTGTATGGAAGGCTGAAAATGTAGTTTTTCCAAATGTTACCAAATTTGACACAAAATTCCATTGGGTCATCCCAATCAATAAAGTCAATCAGACCCATGCTTTTTTTTGCACCGTGTTGCCATGGCGATGCGCCAAACTGCCAATGTTATCCTAATGGGAAATCTCCAAATTTTTCCCATTCATGGGAAAAATATTAGTTTCATGGAATAATGTGAAATTTGGCACCATGACTCTTCATGTCATCCTGATCAAAAAAGTCAATCAGACTCATGTCATATTTTTTACTGGGTTACCATGGCGATGCGCGAAAGCGCCCATGTTATCCTAATGGGAAAATTTCCAAATTTTTGTACATTTCAAAGTCTTATAACGACATATTACCGTCAACGACGAACACAAAATTTGGCACAGTGATTCTTCAGGTCGTCCCCGACAAAAAAGTCCAACGGGCCAAGTTTGTATTTTGCACGGTGTTGCCATGGCGATGCCTGGAAAACCCATGTTTTTGCATTTTGTGCATCAGCACTTCAAATGTGTTTTTTGACTTGTTTGGTGACAAGTGCAGCCCAAAGTCCCAATAAAAAAGGGACAAGTGGCGCGTCAGCGCCACCCACAGGGAGTGCGGGGCCGGCCTAGTGCGAAGCACGGCCCGCGAGGGCCGTTCGACGCCGCTTGCGGCTTTAATTATTATTATTATTTTTATTTCTTCTTTCATCTGCTCTTTGAGCAGTAATTTGACCCCCTGAACATATTCAAAAACTCACCAAATTTTGCCCACAATTCAGGTCTGCCGAAAAATTTATTTTTTTATGTGGTGCATTATTGGGCATAAAAAAATGGCGCGACAGCGCCCCCTGCAAAAGTCAAATTTTCGGGTGTCAATGGGAGACGTCGACGTCAACTTTCTCATACAGCCACGAAATTTGGTACACGCATTCTTCAAATGATGCCAAACAAAAAAGATTATTATGGCCACGCCACCTGACATACCGGAAGTCGGCCATCTTGGATTGAAAATTCCAAAATGCTGAGTCAGCGTTTTCGCTGACGTCACATTTTCGTCAACTCCTCTGAAGGCGCTTCACCGGCTGGGCTGAAAATCACTGTACATCATCTAGACAAGTGGGGCATCAAAAGTTATCCAATTCATGATGATGCCTTTTACGGTTTCCGTGCGGCGAAGCCGCAAATTTCCATCGGAATTTTTGCAATTTTCAAATTTCAAGATTTGCTCCCGTTTGCGCATGCAAAGTCCGATTTGGCTCAAATTCGAATCAGTTGTAAAACTTTCGGGCCTAAAGCTACTCATTGTGACAGAAACTAAATTGGCGCGATAGCGCCCCCTACAGAACATCTAATAAATTTGTATGGAAGGCCGAAAATTTAGTTTTCCCAAATGTTACCAAATTTGACACAAAATTCCACTGGGTCATCCCAATCAATAAAGTCAATCAGACCTATGTCGTCTTTTGCACCATGTTGCCATGGCGATGCGCCAAAATGCCAATGTTATCCTAATGGGAAACCTCCCAATTTTTCCCATTCATGGGAAAAATATTAGTTTCATGGAATAATGTGAAATTTGGCACCATGACTTTTCATGTCATCCTGATCAAAAAAGTCAAGCAGACCCAAGTCATATTTTTCACTGGGTTGCCATGGCGATGCGCGAAAGCGCCCATGTTATCCTAATGGGGAAATTTCCAAATTTTCGTACATTTCAAAGTCTTATAACGACTTATTTTCGTCAACGACGAACATAAAATTTGGCACAGTGATTCTTCAGGTCGCCCCCGACAAAAAAGTCTAGGGGGCCAAGTTTGTATTTTGCACGGTGTTGCCATGGCGATGCCTGGAAAACCCATGTTTTTGTATTTTGTCCATCAGCACTTGCAGTGTGTTTTGACTTGTTTGGTGACAAGTGCAGCCCAAAGCCGCAATAAAAAAGGGACAAGTGGCGCGTTAGCGCCACCCACAGGGAGTGCCGGGTCGGCCGAGTGCGAAGCACGGCCCGCGAGGGCCGTTCGATGCCGCTTGCGGCTTTAATTTTTTTTTATTTCTTCTTTCTTCTGCTCTTTGAGCAGGAATTTCACCCCCTGAACATATTCCAAAACTCACCAAATTTTGCCCATAATTCAGGTCTGGTGAAAAATTTATTTTTTTATGTGGTGCGTCATTGGGCATAAAAAAATGGCGCGACAGCGCCCCCTGCAAAAGTCAAATTTTTGACGTCAATGGGAGACGTCAACGTCAACTTTTTCATACTGCCACGAAATTCGGTACATGCATTCTTCAAGAGATGCCAAACAAAAAATATTATTGTGGCCACGCCCTCTGACGCACCGGAAGTTGGCCATCTTGGATTGAAAATTCCAAAATGCCGAGTCAGCGTTTTCGCTGATGTCGCATTTTCGTCAACTCCTCTGAAGGCGCTTCACCTGCAGGGCTGAAATTCACTGTACGTCATCTAGACAAGTGGGGCATCTAAAGTTATCCAATTTATGATGATCCCTTTTACGGTTTCCGTGCGGCGAAGCCGCAAAATTCCATCGGAATTTTTGCAATTTTCAAATTTCAAAATTTGTTCCCGTTTGCGCATGCAAAGTCCGATTTTGGTCAAATTCGAATCAGTTGTAAAACTTTCATGCCTAATTCTCCTGATTGTGAAACAAATAAATTTGGCGCGACAGCGCCCCCTATAGAATAACAAATAAATTTGTATGGAAGGCCGAAAATTTAGTTTTCCCAAATGTTACCAAATTTGACACAAAATTCCATTGGGTCATCCCAATCAATAAAGCCAATCAGACCTATGTCGTCTTTTGCACCGTGTTGCCATGGCGATGCGCCAAACTGCCAATGTTATCCTAATGGGAAACCTCACAATTTTTCCCATTCATGGGAAAAATATTAGTTTCATGGAATAATGTGAAATTTGGCACCGTGACTCTTCATGTCATCCTGATCAAAAAAGTCAATCAGACCCATGTCATATTTTTCACTGGGTTGCCATGGTGATGCGCGAAAGCACCCATGTTATCCTAATGGGAAAATTTCCAAAATTTCATGCATTTCAAAGTCTTATAATGACTTATTACCGTCAACGACGGACATAAAATTTGGCACAGTGATTCTTCAGGTCGACCCCGTCAAAAAAGTCTGGGGGGCCAAGTTTGTATTTTGCACGGTATTGCCATGGCGATGCCTGGAAAACCCATGTTTTTGCATTTTGTGCATCAGCACTTCCAATGTGTTTTGACTTGTTTGGTGCCAAATGGAGTACAAAGCCGCAATAAAACAGAGGCAAGTGGCGCGTCAGCGCCACCCACAGGGAGTGCGGGGCCGGCCGAGTGCGAAGCACGGCCCGCGAGGGCCGTTCGATGCCGCTTGCGGCTTTAATTATTTTTATTATTATTATTTTTTTTTTTTCTTCTTTCTTCTGCACTTTGAGCAGGAATTTGACCCCCTGAACATATTCAAAAACTCACCAAATTTTGCCCAAAATTCAGGTCTGCCGAAAAATTTATTTTTTTATATGGTGCATCATTGGGCATAAAAAAATGGCGCGACAGCGCCCCCTGCAAAAGTCAAAATACATTGCGTCAATGGGAGACGTCCCGACGTCAACTTTGGCGTAGAGCCACGAAATTCGGTACACGCATTCTTCAAGTGATGCCAAAAAAAAAAGATTATTATAGCCACGCCCTCGGATGCACCGGAAGTCGGCCATCTTGGATTGAAAATTACAAAATGCCGAGTCAGCGTTTTCGCTGACCTCGCATTTTCGTCAACTCCTCTGAAGGCGCTTCATCTGCAAGGCTGAAATTCACTGTACATCATCTAGACAAGTGGGGCATCAAAAGTTATCCAATTCATGATGATCCCTACTACGGTTTCCGTGCGGCGAAGCCGCAAAATTCCATCAGAATTTTTGCAAATTTCAAAAGTCTAAATTTGCTCCCGTTTGCGCATGCAAAGTCCGATTTGGCTCAAATTCGAATCAGTTGTAAAACTTTCGGGCTTAAAGCTACTCATTATGGTAGAAACTAAATTGGCGCGATAGCGCCCCCTACAGAACACCTAATAAATTTGTATGGAGGACCGAAAATTTAGTTTTCCCAAATGTTACCAAATTTGACACAAAATTCCATTGGGTCATCCCAATCAATAAAGTCAATCAGACCTATGTCGTCTTTTGCACCGTGTTGCCAT
>NW_022986744.1:0-18684 GCF_009829125.3 Periophthalmus magnuspinnatus
AGGCCTAAACCCAAACACTCAGATCAAAGAGCATCGCTGCGGGGCAGGATCGCGCTTCGCCTCTGAAATATTATACAGGTTTATGCATGCATCTCCATTTTTTATGAGTGTGGATTTGTTTATCTGTACTGTGAATCCTCTGGAACTCAAATTTGCAATATGGATTTATTTTTGCGAGATGTGAAATGTTAATAGAACAGCACCCGATTTTTTCCCCATGTTTCTGAGCAAAATTTGTCTTGCCCCACTCCAAATATATTGTATAAGCAGCTCTTGACTGTCTGCTTCTAATTAGAAAGCAGTTTGTTTGTTGTTTTTAGTGTCCTTTAAATCAGGAAGGGCACACTTAGCGTGCTAGTTGTTGTTGTTAGCTTTGATGGTCTCTGTGAGTTTTGAAAAGTACTTATGAACTCAGGTCTTAAATGTCTGCATCTGTGCATTATCTGCCTCTAATTATAAAGCTGTTTTGTTACTGTCCATTCATCAGGAAGAGTACAGTTAGCATGCCAATTATCTATTTGTTGAAAGTTGTGAAAAGTGCTCATGAGCTCAACTCTTAACTGTCCGTGTCTGTGTACTGTCTGCTTCTAATTATAAAGCTTTTTTGTTACTGTCCATCATTCAGGAAGTGTACATTTAACATGCTAGTTAGCTTTGCCAGTCTCTGAGAGTTGTGAAACGTGCTCATGAACTCAGCTCAGAAGAGGACTGGGAGAATGTCCTATGGTCAGATGAAACCAAAGTTTTTGGTAAAAACTCAACTTGTCCTGTTTGGAGGAGAAAGAATGCTGAGTTGCATCCAAAGAACACCAGACCTACTGTGAAGCATGAGGGTGGAAACATCATGCTTTGGGGAAACGGGACAAGGACGACTGATCCATGTAAAGAGAAGAATGAATGGGACCATGTATCGTGAGATTTGAGTGAAAACCTATTTTCTTCAGCAAGGGCATTGAAGATGAAACAGGGCTGGGTCTTTCAGGATGACAATGATCCCAAACACTCTGCCCGGGCACAAAGAAGTGGCTTCACAAGAAGAATTTTAAGGTCCTGGAGTGGCCTAGGCCAGTCTCCAGCCTCCAGTTGGAGGGAGGCTGAAAGTTTGTGTTTGCCCAGAGACAAGCCCCAAAAAAAATCACTAGCTCTAGAGGAGCAGGAGGAATGGACCAAACTACCAGCAACAGTGTGTGAAAACCTTGTGGCCTCTGCCATTGCTAACAAAGGGTATGTAACAAGTATTGAGATTAACCTTTGTTATTGATCAAATACTTATTTTCCTCCATAATTTGCAAATAAATTCTTTAAAAATCAGACAATGTGATTTTCAGGTTTTTTTTTTTTTTTCTGTCCCTCATAGTTGAAGTGTATCTATGATGAAAATTACAGGCCTCTCTCATCTTTTTAAGTGGGAGAACTTGCAAGATTGGTGGCTGACTAAATAATTTTATGCCCCACTGTACATTGGATTAGATCAGATGCACAGTTTATAGGCACAAGTGCACATTTTCAATACATTTGTGACCTGGACATAGGGGGCTTTTAAAGGGGTTTAGAGTCCAGAAAGAAATGTGAAAGTTTGTACACGACAGTAAACAAAAGATCTAGTAGACAGAAACAAGGCACATTTCAAACATGTGAGCAGCGCTGGCCTGACTTCAACCACAGTTTCAGACATGTTTGGGTCAGTCTGTAATATTAGGTCAGAGGGAAGAGATTTTCACAGTCTAGACCCCTTTGAAGAGAAACTGGTCTGTCCAAATGAGATTTTAAAATTAAGATTTTTTTAATGAAGTTTGGAACTCCTCAGTCTCCGCTGTCAGAGGATCTGGTGTGAAGTCTGAGAGCTTGGACGCTGGACAGACATAGTGGTGACACCATTATTTATTATTTAAAAAACACTTTCAGTTTTCAAAAGTGAAAAGCTTGCGTTTCTCGAATATTTCACAATGATGCCATTTCATAGTTTTCTTGTCTAGGATCATAACTGCTTGTTTATATAAAGAAATGACTGGCTTCAGTGTGGAAACGGACGTCTATGATGCTGTGACGTAATAGGACAGATGAGAAAATCACTGCATGTACAACATGGTGCGTGGTGTGTCATCTCCCTCCTAATAAAACACACACTGTTCAGATTAGAATTGACCTTCTTACAAATATTATCTACCTGTTTTTGAAACATTAAATGTTTGTCCAGAATAATACCAAGGTATTTTGCCTCCTCCACCTCCTGGATCTCGTCATCATGTCAGAGGACCATTTGTTTGCTCTTTACAGCAGTCATTTCCAACACAATAAATTAAAGAAGACATATTGCACTGTGTCTGCTCTATAGTTATACTCTATTGCATCATTGTCTTTTCCAATGAGAGCGATGCAGCCCCAGTCCTCAAACATAGAGAAGATGCTGGAAGAGTGGCCAGCTGCTGGATCACAGTCGCAGAAAAAGAATCAGACAAAAAGGATAGTTTGTGATGACAAAATTGTTGTTGAATTTTCTAGGGGTAAAACCTTTTAGGTATAAAATAAACTGAGAAGTGGAATCAAAGAGTCTATTGAAGCAATTATGCACAACTGTCAAGAGCTGCTGTCCCTGACAGAGCCATCTCAGCCTCAGCTCACAGGTGAACGCACATACAGCGTCTTTATATCAGAAGAACAACAGCACCCAAAGAGCCACTTTAGACTAACTGGAGTGGCACAATGCAAATGGACATATCTTACCATATCAGATAAAATGTTTGGGTCAAGGGGCTCTAAGAGGCTCAACTCTAATCATCGTGAACAAAAACATCACATAGGAAATGACCATGAAAAACATATATGTGACATACACTAAATATGACTGTGACTGTGACACTATGTGGCTTAAAGGTTAAGATTGCCATAACACACCTGCAGGTCATTAGGTTATAATGTGCACATTTAAAATTTCAATATTCATCTAAAATGACTTAATAACAGAAAAAAGTCCGCTGACTTCCGTGTTAGAAGATTGTGATGCCCAATAGGAGCTGACGTCGCTGTAAACGTCATCACAAAGAGCTGTGAAGTTGTCAGCACCAGATGAATAGCTGCACACACTAACAAGGATTTTTTATTTTTCATTTTTTCATCTGTAACACAATTGGTTGATCTGCAATATGGCATCTTGAAAATAAGCGATTAAAGGATTGCTCAAACTTGCACGAATCACTCCAAAAGCAACTTTGAGAGTGTAAATGAGAAGGGGAAACCGCTATGTTTAACAGCTCTGAAAAGCCGATTTTACATAATAGGTCTGCTTTAAATACTATGAGCAATTAGGCTCTCATCTAAATCTGGTTACAAACATAGTTTGAACTTATACATTTTTTTCTAATGCTGTTGTCGGGGCTGATATGGGTTCTTTTCATACCGATAAGGGGTCCTCGGCCTCAAAAAGTTTGAGAACACCTTATTTACAGAACAGAAACGAATCCTGACTGTGACTTCAACAGGAATTTGATTGAAAATCTGGAGAGTGTTCCCCTGGTATTTCTCAGTGGCCCCCTCCTGCTCCTGCCTGAGGATGGCCAGCAGCATTAAAGAGACAGGGCAAATGCAGAGGACAAGTATCACTACAGGAAAAACTCCCACATCCATTTTGCCTTTCTATGTAGACACTTCATAGTAGGCAGAAATCGATTTTGAAACACAACTGGTATTCTGCTTCGTGGTTGTATTTTAATGAATCCACGTATGCTAGAGTAATTCTGTATTGTCAAGCATTTTAAGCTGGAGTATTGAAAATTTCCATATTCACCTGCCACTGTTTTCGCCGACTGCTCTGTGCTTACTTGCAATAAAGAGGCGGGGCTTATTTGCTTTACAGTTTTGAACAGAAAGTCAGTAGCCCTGTGTTGTTCAGTGTCTCAGTGGTTAGACAAGCACTCTAACGATTGAGCCACTGTTAGACTAGCACACCTGGAGAATACTTACTCCACTGCTGCATGTAAAATGCACAATCCCATCACACTAGGCGAGGTTAAGAAACACCCAGGCAAATATTAGATGTGTTAGGAACTGGCTTCATTTCATTGCTCTAATCTGCTCTGCTTAAAATTCAAAGTAAAATGTGCCAGGGCTCTGAAGTGTTTCACTGAGCTGTGAGAAAGACAAATTCTTATTCTGCATGATCAAATGCAGAAGACACATTCCTCTAGAATAGCATGAAATCTTGAGAAAGTGGAATAGAGACATTTGGTGATAGGTCAAGGATGGGGGCACGAATCCAAGCCTTAAACCAATATTCGCCACCAAAAACAAAGGTCACACACTCTAATATTTGGTTGTTCCACCTTTAGCTTTGATTACGTCACACATTCGCTGTGACATTGTTCCGATAAGCTTCTGTAATGTCACAAGATTTATTTCCATCCAGTGTTGCATTAATTTTTCACCCAGATCTTGCATTGAGTCCTCCCGTGGACCCACCACCTGCGGAGGAGCCATGAGGGGCGGGTGCGGAGAGATCCGGGCAGCAGTCGAAGGCGGGACCTCGACGACCGGATCTCCGGACATGGAGACTAGCTCTGGGGACATGGAATGTCACCTCGCTGGGGGGGAAGGAGCCTGAGGTTGTGCGGGAGGTGAGCGTTACCGGCTAGATATAGTCGGCCTCACCTCCACGCACAGCTTGGGCTCTGGAACCCACTTCTTGAGAGGGGTTGGACTCTCCATTTCTCTGGCGTTGCCCGCGGGGAGCGGCAGCGAGCTAGTGTGGGCTTGCTCATTGCCCCACAGCTCAGCCGCTGCGTGTTGGGGTTCACTCGGGTGAACGAGAGGGTCGCGTCCCTGCGCCTTCGGGTCGGGGACAGGTCTCTCACTGTTGTGTCGGCCTACGGGCCAAACAGCAGTGCAGAGTACCCGGCCTTCTTGAAGTCCCTGGGAGGGGTACTAGACAGTGCACCAACCGGGGACTCCGTTGTTCTCCTGGGGGACTTCAACGCCCATGTGGGTAACGACAGTGACACTTGTAGGGGCGTGATTGGGAGGAACGGCCTCCCCGATCTGAACCCGAGCGGTGTTTTGTTATTGGACTTCTGTGCTAGTCACAGTTTGTCCATTACAAACACCATGTTCGAGCACAAGGGTGTCCATCGGTGCACATGGCACCAGGACACTCTAGGTCGGAGGTCGATGATCGACTTTGTTGTCGTGTCATCTGACCTCCGACCACGTGTCTTGGATACTCGGGTGAAGAGAGGGGCTGAGCTGTCAACTGATCACCACCTGGTGGTGAGTTGGATCCGCTGGCGGAGGAGGAAGCCGGACAGACCTGGCAGGCCCAAGCGCATTGTGAGGGTCTGCTGGGAACGTCTGGCGGAGCCCTCTGTCAGGGGGGTCTTCAACTCCCACCTCCGGGAGAGCTTCTCCCTGATCCCGGGGGAGGCTGGAGACATGGACTCCGAGTGGGCCATGTTCTCCACCTCTATTGTCGATGCGGCTGCTCGTAGCTGTGGTCGTAAGGTCTGTGGTGCTTGTCGCGGCGGCAATCCCCGAACCCAGTGGTGGACACCGGAAGTAAGGGATGCCGTCAAGCTGAAGAAGGAGTCCTATCGAGCCTTGTTGGCTCGTGGGACTCCTGAGGCAGCTGATGAGTACCGGCGGGCCAAGCGTGCCGCGGCTCGGGCAGTCACAGAGGCAAAAACTCGGGGTTGGGAGGAGTTCGTGGAGGCCATGGAGGAGGACTATCGGACGGCCTCAAAGAGATTCTGGCAAACCGTCCGACGCCTCAGGAGGGGAAAGCAGTGCTTCACCAACACTGTTTACAGTGCGGGTGGAGAGCTGCTGACCTCGACTGGGGATGTTGTCGGGCGGTGGAAGGAATACTTTGAGGATCTCCTCAATCCCACTGTCACGTCTTCCGAGGAGGAAGCAGAAACTGGGGACCCAGAGGCGGACTCGTCCATCACTCTGGCTGAAGTCACTGAGGTGGTTGGCAAGCTCCTCGGTGGCAAGGCTCCGGGGGTGGACGAGATCCGTCCTGAGTACCTCAAGTCTCTGGATGTTGTGGGACTGTCTTGGCTGACACGTCTCTGCAACATCGCGTGGCGGTCGGGGACAGTACCTGTGGAATGGCAGACCGGGGTGGTGGTCCCTCTGTATAAGAAGGGGGACCGGAGGGTGTGTTCCAATTACAGGGGAATCACACTCCTCAGCCTTCCCGGTAAGGTCTATTCCAGGGTACTGGAGAGGAGAATCTGACCGATAGTCGAACCTCGGATTCAGGAGGAGCAGTGTAGTTTTCGTCCTGGTCGTGGAACACTGGACCAGCTCTATACTCTCCATCGGGTCCTCGAGGGCTCATGGGAGTATGCCCAACCAGTCCACATGTGTTTGTGGATCTGGAGAAGGCATTCGACCGTGTCCCTCGTGGTGTCCTTTGGGGGGGTGCTCTGGGAGTATGGGGTCCGGGGCTCTTTACTAAGGGCTGTCCGTCCCTGTATGACCTGAGTAGGAGCTGTGTTCGCATTGCCGGCAGTAAGCCAGACCTGTTCCCAGTGCATGTTGGACTCCGCCAGGGCTCCCCTTTGTCACCGGTTGTGTCCATTATATTTATGGACAGAATTTCTAGGCGCAGCCAGGGGCCGGAGGGGGCCTGGTTTGGGAACCACAGGATTTCATTTCTGCTGTTTGCAGATGATGTTGTCCTGATGGCTTCTTCGAGCCAGGACCTGCAGCAGGCACTGGGGCGGTTTGCAGCCGAGTGTGAAGCAGCTGGGATGAGAATCAGCTCCTCTAAATCCGAGGCCATGGTTCTCGACCGGAAAAAGGTGGTTTGCGCTCTCCGGGTGGGTGGTGAGTCTCTGCCCCAAGTGGAGGAGTTCAAGTATCTCGGGGTCTTGTTCACGAGTGAGGGAAGGATGGAGCGGGAGATTGACAGGCGGATCGGTGCAGCTTCTGCAGTGATGCGGTCGCTGTATCGGTCCGTTGTGGTAAAGAAGGAGCTGAGCCGGAAGGCGAAGCTCTCGATTTACCGGTCAATCTACGTTCCTACCCTCACCTATGGTCATGAGCTCTGGGTAATGACCGAAAGGACAAGATCGCGGATACAAGCGGCTGAAATGGGCTTCCTCCGCAGAGTGGCCGGGCGCACCCTTAGGGATAGGGTGAGGAGCTCGGTCACACGGGAGGAGCTCGGAGTAGAGCCGCTGCTCCTACACGTTGAGAGGAACCAGCTGAGGTGGCTCGGGCATCTGCTCAGGATGCCTCCTGGACGCCTCCTTAGGGAGGTGTTCTGGGCATGTCCCACCGGGAGGAGGCCCCGGGGAAGACCCAGGACACGCTGGAGGGACTATGTCTCTCGGCTGGCCTGGGAACGCCTTGGGGTCCCACCGGAGGAGCTGGAGGACGTGTCCGGGGTGAGGGAAGTCTGGGAGTCCCTGCTTAGACTGCTGCCCCCGCGACCCGGCCCCGGATAAGCGGAAGAAAATGGATGGATGGATGGATCTTGCATTGATGATGGTCGAGTCTGACACTGCACAAAAGCTTCTCCAGCACATCCCAAAGATTCTCAATGGGGTTAAGGTCTGGACTCTGTGGTGGACAATCCATGTGTGAAAATGATGTCTCGTGCTCCTAAACCACTCTGTCACTATTTGAGCCTGATGAATCCTGGCATTGTCATCTTGGAATATGCCCGTGTCATCAGGGAAGAACAAATCCATTGATGGAATAACCTGGTCATTCAGTATATTCAGGTGTCAGCTGACCTCATTCTTTGAGCACAGACTGTTGGTGAACCTGGACCTGACCAACTGCAGGAGGCTCATACCCATTTTTTATTAATTGTACTTTGTCATCAGTGAAAACAGCTACAATCTAGCGGAGAACATTATGGATAAGTAGGATTTTTTGGAACATTGTGGTGATACAGTTGCAATTATCTTTGTTAGCGATTCTCATGATTATATAAAATGTCTTACGAACGAGTATTGTCTACCCTTTTCATTAGGACACACAATATTATTTTTATTGTCCTATCCCTAGCTATGTCCTTGGACAAAACACTGAACCCATCTCGCCCCCAGTGTCTTTGGACCCTGCAAGCTCTGTCAAACGTTTCATGTTTTAAGACAATAAAAATCTGATACAGTCCCTTTAAGTACTTCAAATCAGAATATCAAAAATATCTAAATCTCATTTTATTCCCACTCAACTTAATTATTGTGCATTTGCGCTGCTGCACGGTCAATGTTTGCAAACAGCGCTGTGTTGCATCTGGAGTTCAAATCATTAGTTCTTGAGTGATGATTTACAAAGCTGTTGTAGCTGACACTTTACAGTCAGAGGAGGCCTATAATTCAAACCGCGAGAAGGAAAACAACATTAAGCGTCACTCTTCTGTCTAAGGCCCTCACGGTTCTCATATATTCACCGATAAAAAAAACCTTTGCAATATAAGCTCTAGTGGTGTAGCTAGGGCAAGCAGCAATAACCCATGGAAGTCGCTCCCAGCCATGTGCGAGCGGCAGTGTCTTTAAGAATGCATTTGAATTTAAGCATGGATTTATTCATGACCGCACGCTATCCCACTGCACTGTCTTGGATGCAGATGTATAGACTGAGATGTAGTGCAGTGATATCAGATGCATACACTCGAAATCCGACATGCTTTTCTAACCTTTTGACTCTACAGATGCAGTATTTTTGAAAAGGGGGCATTTTACTTCTGTGTGGTATTAGTTGCTCACACATAACACATTTAGATGACCTGTTACCTTTTACTGTTTTCAAAATCCTATACGTGCCAAAAAAAAAGTTTGCTTTTATTTTTGAGTCTCCCCTCCCTTTGCTCTCTGCACTAAGCCTATTATTTTTCTACTATTTCATTTTTTTTAATTTTATTTACTTTATTTTCTAATCTTATTTCATTATATTTTTGATGTATTATTATTTGATTTTTTTCTTTGATATAATAATAATAATAATAATAATAATAATAATAATAATAATAATAATAATAATAATAATAATAATAATAATAATAATACATTTTATTTATAGCGCCTTTCAAAACACCCAAGGACGCTGAACAAGATAGAAATTAGATAAAAACATACAAATAGAATAAAACATGACAAAAAACTGATTGATAAAAGATGTGTGCTTGGTTACAAGAGACACGACAGTCTGAACAGTTGAGTTTTGAGTCTGGATATGAAGAGTGGAAGAGAGTCTAAGGTGCGGAGATCAGGAGGGAGAGAGTTCCAGAGCTGGGGAGCAGAGCGGCTGAAAGCTCTGTTCCTCATGGTCACAAGTCGGGTAGAGGGTAGAGTGAGCTGGAGAGAGGAGGAGGAGCGGAGAGTGCGGGCAGGAGCAGCAGTGTGGAGGAGGTCAGATATGTATGAAGGCGCTAGGTTGTGTATTGCTTTGAAGGTGGTAATTAGCATTTTTGAAGTTAATTCTCTGTTTTATGGGGAGCCAGTGGAGTTGTTGTAGGACGGGGGTGATGTGGTGGACAGTGGGGGTCCGTGTTATGACCCGGGCTGCAGAGTGCTGAATGAGCTGCAGTTTCTGGAGGGATTTATTGGGGAGACCAAAGAGAAGTTCCAGTAATCAATGCGGGAAGTTGCAAGCCTGTGGACTATAGACTATATAGATATTTTCTCCCTTTTTCATTTTTTCCTCTCTCTTAAAAAAATATCTTCTCATAAAATGGTGTGTCAAACTCAAATACATAAGAATAAAAGGAAATAAATAAAGTAAGTAATTGTTTGGCTTGTATAGTGGTGGTTCCATAAGCTCACATAACTTCTCAGGGTGACCATGTTTTTCACAGTGTCAGTTATATACCCACGTACATATGCAAATACAGTATGTATGTGCACAATATGTATGTATGTAGAAAGTATGAAGCGTGAGTGTGTAAATGTGCATGTATATGTTAAGTGTGTGTATATATATGCCTTATATAATGTTGATCATTGTGGAACATAAACTGAATTGACTTGAATGTGCATCCAATGAAATTTCTGCACATCGCGTCAGGTTTGTGAAGTTGTTTTGGGCGGTTTTGTATCATGTTTTTGTATATTTATGGGGAATTGCCATGTGGGAGCATAGATGCTGTAGGCTTTTGGGCTGAAAATTGCACAGAATCTTATAGCTAACAGGGCCCAGGAGAGATTGTTAAACTACTGAAACATGCATGGATTATTTATAAAACCACTTGGCATGTTTTTGATGAAGGAACAACTTCATAACATGGAAGATTTTTATTATTATTTTTTAAATCTATTTTGCATAATACTCCATCTTTAAAGGTGCACTTTGTAACTTTCTTGATGGAGGGTTCTTCACATTCTTGCCTCCATGGAGTTGTTATTGTGTTGCCTGAGATGGTTCACAGAATTGCTTGAAACATAGCCATCTCCTTTGACACAGCAGATAACGCCAGTATGAAGAGTTACTGGAAAAAACAAAACAAAAATCAATGCATATCTGTTTAATGCTATACTGTGTAACATTTCTGTCAAGGCTATAACGTTTCCATGGGGCAAGCATGTGTTGGCTACAGTAAAGTTACTCAGGATATAATTAGTTAGCAATATATATATAATATATTATATATATATATATATATATATATATATATATATATATATATATATATATATATATATATATATATATATATATATATATATATATTATATATATATATAATACATACTTAGCTAACTTTATTCGTTAACTTGACTAGCCAACATGTTGCCCCATGTTATAGCCTTGACAGAAATGTTATATAGCATTAAACAGATATGCTTGATTTGTTTTGTTTTTTCAGTAACTCTTCATACTCCTTATCTGCTGTGTCAAAGGAGTGGCTATGTTTCAAGCAATTCTGTGAACATCTCAGGCAACACAATAACAACTCCATGGAGGCAAGAATGTGAAGAACCCTCCATCAAGAAAGTTACAAAGTGCACCTTTAAAGATGGAGTATTATGCAAAATAGATTTAAAAATAATAATAAAAATCTTCCATGTTATGAAGTTGTTCCTTCATCAAAAACATGCCAAGTGGTTTTATAAATAATCCATGCATGTTTCAGTAGTTTAACAATCTCTCCTGGGCCCTGTTAGCTATAAGATTCTGTGCAATTTTCAGCCCAAAAGCCTACAGCATCCATGCTCCCACATGGCAATTCCCCATAAATATACAAAAACATGATACAAAACCGCCCAAAACAACTTCACAACCTGACGCGATGTGCAGAAATTTCATTGGATGCACATTCAAGTCAATTCAGTTTATGTTCCACAATGATCAACATTATATAAGGCATATATATACACACACTTAACATATACATGCACATTTACACACTCACGCTTCATACTTTCTACATACATACATATTGTGCACATACATACTGTATTTGCATATGTACGTGGGTATATAACTGACACTGTGAAAACATGGTCACCCTGAGAAGTTATGTGAGCTTATGGAACCACCACTATACAAGCCAAACAATTACTTACTTTATTTATTTCCTTTTATTCTTATGTATTTGAGTTTGACACACCATTTTATGAGAAGATATTTTTTAAGAGAGAGGAAAAAATGAAAAGGGAGAAAATATCTATATAGTCTATAGTCCACAGCTTGCAACTTCCCGCATTGATTACTGGAACTTCTCTTTGGTCTCCCCAATAAATCCCTCCAGAAACTGCAGCTCATTCAGCACTCTGCAGCCCGGGTCATAACACGGACCCCCACTGTCCACCACATCACCCCCGTCCTACAACAACTCCACTGGCTCCCCATAAACAGAGAATTAACTTCAAAAATGCTAATTACCACCTTCAAAGCAATACACAACCTAGCCCCTTCATACATATCTGACCTCCTCCACACTGCTGCTCCTGCCCGCACTCTCCGCTCCTCCTCCTCTCTCCAGCTCACTCTACCCTCTACCCGACTTGTGACCATGAGGAACAGAGCTTTCAGCCGCTCTGCTCCCCAGCTCTGGAACTCTCTCCCTCCTGATCTCCGCACCTTAGACTCTCTTCCACTCTTCATATCCAGACTCAAAACTCACCTGTTCAGATGTCGTGTCTCTTGTAACCAAGCACACATCTTTTATCAATCAGTTTTTGTCATGTTTTATTCTATTTGTATGTTTTTATCTAATTTTATCTTGTTCAGCGTCCTTGGGTGTTTTGAAAGGCACTATAAATAAAATGTATTATATTATTATTATTATTATTATTATTATTATTATTATTATTATTATTATTATTATTATTATTATTATTATATCAAAGAAAAAAATCAATAATAATACATCAAAAATATAATGAAATAAGATTAGAAAATAAAGTAAATAAAATTAAAAAAATGAAATAGTAGAAAAATAATAGGCTTAGTGCAGAGAGCAAAGGGAGGGGAGACTCAAAAATAAAAGCAAACTTTTTTTTTGGCACATATAGGATTTTGAAAACTGTAAAGGTAACAGGTCATCTAAATGTGTTATGTGTGAGCAACTAATACCACACAGAAGTAAAATGCCCCCTTTTCAAAAATACTGCATCTGTAGAGTCAAAAGGTTAGAAAAGCATGTCGGATTTCGAGTGTATGCATCTGATATCACTGCACTACATCTCAGTCTATACATCTGCATCCAAGACAGTGCAGTGGGATAGCGTGCGGTCATGAATAAATCCATGCTTAAATTCAAATGCATTCTTAAAGACACTGCCGCTCGCACATGGCTGGGAGCGACTTCCATGGGTTATTGCTGCTTGCCCTAGCTACACCACTAGAGCTTATATTGCAAAGGTTTTTTTTATCGGTGAATATATGAGAACCGTGAGGGCCTTAGACAGAAGAGTGACGCTTAATGTTGTTTTCCTTCTCGCGGTTGAATTATAGGCCTCCTCTGACTGTAAAGTGTCAGCTACAACAGCTTTGTAAATCATCACTCAAGAACTAATGATTTGAACTCCAGATGCAACACAGCGCTGTTTGCAAACATTGACCGTGCAGCAGCGCAAATGCACAATAATTAAGTTGAGTGGGAATAAAATGAGATTTAGATATTTTTGATATTCTGATTTGAAGTACTTAAAGGGACTGTATCAGATTTTTATTGTCTTAAAACATGAAACGTTTGACAGAGCTTGCAGGGTCCAAAGACACTGGGGGCGAGATGGGTTCAGTGTTTTGTCCAAGGACATAGCTAGGGATAGGACAATAAAAATAATATTGTGTGTCCTAATGAAAAGGGTAGACAATACTCGTTCGTAAGACATTTTATATAATCATGAGAATCGCTAACAAAGATAATTGCAACTGTATCACCACAATGTTCCAAAAAATCCTACTTATCCATAATGTTCTCCGCTAGATTGTAGCTGTTTTCACTGATGACAAAGTACAATTAATTAAAAATGGGTATGAGCCTCCTGCAGTTGGTCAGGTCCAGGCTCACCAACAGTCTGTGCTCAAAGAATGAGGTCAGCTGACACCTGAATATACTGAATGACCAGGTTATTCCATTATGGATTTGTTCTTCCCTGATGACACGGGCATATTCCAAGATGACAATGCAGGATCATCAGGCTCAAATTGTGACAGAGTGGTTTAGGAGCACGAGACATCATTTTCACACATGGATTGTCCACCACAGAGTCCAGACCTTAACCCCATTGAGAATCTTTGGGATGTGCTGGAGAAGCTTTTGTGCAGTGTCAGACTCGACCATCATCAATGCAAGATCCATCCATCCATCCATTTTCTTCCGCTTATCCGGGGCCGGGTCGCGGGGGCAGCAGTCTAAGCAGGGACTCCCAGACTTCCCTCACCCGGACACGTCCTCCAGCTCCTCCGGTGGGACCCCAAGGCGTTCCCAGGCCAGCCGAGAGACATAGTCCCTCCAGCGTGTCCTGGGTCTTCCCCGGGGCCTCCTCCCGGTGGGACATGCCCAGAACACCTCCCTAGGGAGGCGTCCAGGAGGCATCCTGAGCAGATGCCCGAGCCACCTCAGCTGGTTCCTCTCAACGTGTAGGAGCAGCGGCTCTACTCCAAGCTCCTCCCGTGTGACCGAGCTCCTCACCCTATCCCTAAGGGTGCGCCCGGCCACTCTGCGGAGGAAGCCCATTTCAGCCGCTTGTATCCGCGATCTTGTCCTTTCGGTCATTACCCAGAGCTCATGACCATAGGTGAGGGTAGGAACGTAGATTGACCGGTAAATCGAGAGCTTCGCCTTCCGGCTCAGCTCCTTCTTTACCACAACGGACCGATACAGCGACCGCATCACTGCAGACGCTGCACCGATCCGCCTGTCAATCTCCCGCTCCATCCTTCCCTCACTCGTGAACAAGACCCAGAGATACTTGAACTCCTCCACTTGGGGCAGAGACTCACCACCCACCCGGAGAGGGCAAACCACCTTTTTCCGGTCGAGAACCATGGCCTCGGATTTAGAGGAGCTGATTCTCATCCCAGCTGCTTCACACTTGGCTGCAAACCGCCCCAGTGCCTGCTGCAGGTCCTGGCTCGAAGAAGCCATCAGGACAACATCATCTGCAAACAGCAGAGATGAAATCCTGTGGTTCCCAAACCAGGCCCCCTCCGGCCCCTGGCTGCGCCTAGAAATTCTGTCCATAAATATAATGACAGAACCGTGACAAAGGGCAGCCCTGGCGGAGTCCAACATGCACTGGGAACAGGTCTGACTTACTGCCGGCAATGCGAACACAGCTCCTGCTCCGGTCATACAGGGACCGGACAGCCCTTAGCAAAGAGCCCCGGACCCCATACTCCCAGAGCACCCCCCAAAGGACACCACGAGGGACACGGTCGAATGCCTTCTCCAGATCCACAAAACACATGTGGACTGGTTGGGCATACTCCCATGAGCCCTCGAGGACCCGATGGAGAGTATAGAGCTGGTCCAGTGTTCCACGACCAGGACGAAAACCACACTGCTCCTCCTGAATCCGAGGTTCGACTATCGGTCAGATTCTCCTCTCCAGTACCCTGGAATAGACCTTACCGGAAGGCTGAGGAGTGTGATTCCCCTGTAATTGGAACACACCCTCCGGTCCCCCTTCTTATACAGAGGGACCACCACCCCGGTCTGCCAATCCAGTGGCACTGTCCCCGACCGCCATGCGATGCTGCAGAGACGTGTCAGCCAAGACAGCCCCAGAACATCCAGAGATTTAAGGTACTCAGGACAGATCTCTCCACCCCCAGAGCCTTGTCATCGAGGAGCTTGCCAACCACATCGGTGACTTCAGCCAGAGTGATGGACGAGTCCGCCTCCGGGTCCCCAGTCTCTGCTTCCTCCTTGGAAGACGTGACAGTGGGATTGAGGAGATCCTCAAAGTATTCCTTCCACCGCCCGACAACATCCCCAGTCGAGGTCAGCAGCTCTCCACCCGCACTGTAAACAGTGTTGGTGAAGCACTGCTTTCCCCTCCTGAGGCGTCGGACGGTTTGCCAGAATCTCTTTGAGGCCGTCCGATAGTCCTCCTCCATGGCCTCCCGAACTCCTCCCAACCCCGAGTTTTTGCCTCTGTGACTGCCCGAGCCGCGGCACGCTTGGCCCGCCGGTACTCATCAGCTGCCTCAGGAGTCCCACGAGCCAACAAGGCTCGATAGGACTCCTTCTTCAGCTTGACGGCATCCCTTACTTCCGGTGTCCACCACTGGGTTCGGGGATTGCCGCCGCGACAAGCACCACAGACCTTACGACCACAGCTACGAGCAGCCGCATCGACAATAGAGGTGGAGAACATGGCCCACTCGGAGTCCATGTCTCCAGCCTCCCCCGGATCAGGAGAAGCTCTCCCGGAGGTGGGAGTTGAAGACCCCCCTGACAGAGGGCTCCGCCAGACGTTCCCAGCAGACCCTCACAATGCGCTTGGGCCTGCCAGGTCTGTCCGGCTTCCTCCTCCGCCAGCGGATCCAACTCACCACCAGGTGGTGATCAGTTGACAGCTCAGCCCCTCTCTTCACCCGAGTATCCAAGACACGGGTTGGAGGTCAGATGACACGACAACAAAGTCGATCATCGACCTCCGACCTAGAGTGTCCTGGTGCCATGTGCACCGATGGACACCCTTGTGCTCGAACATGGTGTTTGTAATGGACAAACTGTGACTAGCACAGAAGTCCAATAACAAAACACCGCTCGGGTTCAGATCGGGGAGGCCGTTCCTCCCAATCACGCCCCTACAAGTGTCACTGTCGTTACCCACATGGGCGTTGAAGTCCCCCAGGAGAACAACGGAGTCCCCGGTTGGTGCACTGTCTAGTACCCCTCCCAGGGACTTCAAGAAGGCCGGGTACTCTGCACTGCTGTTTGGCCCGTAGGCCGACACAACAGTGAGAGACCTGTCCCCGACCCGAAGGCGCAGGGACGCGACCCTCTCGTTCACCCGAGTGAACCCCAACACGCAGCGGCTGAGCTGTGGGGCAATGAGCAAGCCCACACCAGCTCGCTGCCGCTCCCCGCGGGCAACGCCAGAGAAATGGAGAGTCCAACCCCTCTCAAGAAGTTGGGTTCCAGAGCCCAAGCTGTGCGTGGAGGTGAGGCCGACTATATCTAGCCGGTAACGCTCAACCTCCCGCACAACCTCAGGCTCCTTCCCCCCCAGCGAGGTGACATTCCATGTCCCCAGAGCTAGTCTCCATGTCCGGAGATCCGGTCGTCGAGGTCCCCGCCTTCGACTGCTGCCCGGATCTCTCCGCACCCGCCCCTCATGGCTCCTCCCGCAGGTGGTGGGTCCACGGGAGGACTCAATGCAAGATCTGGGTGAAAAATTAATGCAACACTGGATGGAAATAAATCTTGTGACATTACAGAAGCTTATCGGAACAATGTCACAGCGAATGTGTGACGTAATCAAAGCTAAAGGAACAACCAAATATTAGAGTGTGTGACCTTTGTTTTTGGTGGCGAATATTGGTTTAAGGCTTGGATTCGTGCCCCATCCTTGACCTATCACCAAATGTCTCTATTCCTTTCTCAAGATTTCATGCTATTCTAGAGGATGTGTCTTCTGCATTTGATCATGCAGAATAAGAATTTGTCTTTCTCACAGCTCAGTGAAACACTTCAGAGCCCTGGCACATTTTACTTTGAATTTTAAGCAGAGCAGATTAGAGCAATGAAATGAGCCAGTTCCTAACACATCTAATATTTGCCTGGGTGTTTCTAACCTCGCCTAGTGTGATGGGATTGTGCATTTTACATGCAGCAGTGGAGTAAGTATTCTCCAGGTGGCTAGTCTAACAGTGGCTCAATCGTTAGAGTGCTTGTCTAACCACTGAGACACTGAACAACACAGGGCTACTGACTTTCTGTTCAAAACTGTAAGCAAATAAGCCCCGCCTCTTTATTGCAAGTAAGCACAGAGCAGTCGGCGAAAACAGTGGCAGGTGAATATGGAAATTTTCAATACTCCAGCTTAAAATGCTTGACAATACAGAATACTCTAGCATACGTGGATTCATTAAAATACAACCACGAAGCAGAATACCAGTTGTGTTTCAAAATCGATTTCTGCTACTATGAAGTGTCTACATAGAAAGGCAAATGGATGTGGGAGTTTTTCCTGTAGTGATACTTGTCCTCTGCATTTGCCCTGTCTCTTTATGCTGCTGGCCATCCTCAGGCAGGAGCAGGAGGGGCCACTGAGAAATACCAGGGGAACACTCTCCAGATTTTCAATCAAATTCCTGTTGAAGTCACAGTCAGGATTCGTTTCTGTTCTGTAAATAAGGTGTTCTCAAACTGAGGCGAGGACCCCTTATCGGTATGAAAAGAACCCATATCAGCCCCGACAACAGCATTAGAAAAAAATGTATAAGTTCAAACTATGTTTGTAACCAGATTTAGATGAGAGCCTAATTGCTCATAGTATTTAAAGCAGACCTATTATGTAAAATCGGCTTTTCAGAGCTTTAAACATAGCGGTTTCCCCTTCTCCTTTACACTCTCAAAGTTGCTTTTGGAGTGATTCGTGCAAGTTTGAGCAATCCTTTAATCGCTTATTTTCAAGATGCCATATTGCAGATCAACCAATTGTGTTACAGATGAAAAATGAAAAATAAAAAATCCTTGTTAGTGTGTGCAGCTATTCATCTGGTGCTGACAACTTCACAGCTCTTTGTGATGACGTTTACGCGACGTCAGCTCCTATTGGGCATCACAATCTTTCTAACACGGAAGTCAGCGGACTTTTTTCTGTTATTAAGTCATTTTAGATGAATATTGAAATTTTAAATGTGCACATTATAACCTAATGACCTGCAGGTGTGTTATGGCAATCTTAACCTTTAAGCCACATAGTGTCACAGTCACAGTCATATTTAGTGTATGTCACATATATGTTTTTCATGGTCATTTCCTATGTGATGTTTTTGTTCACGATGATTAGAGTTGAGCCTCTTAGAGCCCCTTGACCCAAACATTTTATCTGATATGGTAAGATATGTCCATTTGCATTGTGCCACTCCAGTTAGTCTAAAGTGGCTCTTTGGGTGCTGTTGTTCTTCTGATATAAAGACGCTGTATGTGCGTTCACCTGTGAGCTGAGGCTGAGATGGCTCTGTCAGGGACAGCAGCTCTTGACAGTTGTGCATAATTGCTTCAATAGACTCTTTGATTCCACTTCTCAGTTTATTTTATACCTAAAA
>NW_022986745.1:0-18238 GCF_009829125.3 Periophthalmus magnuspinnatus
GTTGGCTCATTCTTCTTGGGTGGGGGGCTGGGATGCTCCTCCTGCGCCTGGGCTGGAGGGCCAGCATGAGGTGTCTGGGCCAGGATTGGCTCATTCTCCATTGGTGCTGGATCGGGATGCCTCCATGGAGGTGGAAGGCTGGGGCACCAGCCTGCATTCAGTGGCCCACCAGAGATAGTTCATTCCTTGTGGGTGTGGGCCTGGGAATCAGCTTGAATTGGTTTGCCCAGGGGTGGCTCGCTCTCCCTGGGTGCTTGCTCAGCCTGCCTGGCCGGGGATGGCTCTTTCCTTCTGGGTGGGGGGCCGGTGTTCTCCCCCTCCCCCTGGGGGTGGGGGCCGAGGGATCAGAGTGGATTATCTGGGCTGGGACTGGCTCGTTCTCCATGGATGCTGGATCGAGGCGGTCCCCCCTGGGGGTGGGGGGCCAGGGCGCCAGCCTGCCCTCGGTTGCCCGGGGGTGGCCCTTTTCTTCTGTGTGGGGGGGCCGGGGTTCCCCCCCTCCCCCTGGGTGGGGCGCCTTGATCCAGCGCCCTTGGAGAATGAGCAAATCCCGGCCCAGACAATCCATGCTAGCCCCCAGGCCACCCACCCCCAGGGGGAGGGGAAGAAACCTGCCCCCCTAAGAAAGAAAAAGCCACCCCTGGCGAGGCAGGCCGATCAAGCACCCAGGGAGAGCGAGCCACCTCCAGCCAAACCAATTCAAGCTGATCCCCAGGCTCCACACCCACAAGGAAGGAGAAATATCTTGGTCCCCCACCCAGAAACAATGAGCCACCTCTGGGCCACTGAATGCAGACCAGCGCCCCAGCCCTCCACCGTCAGGGGCGACATCCTGATCCAGCACCCATGGATAATGAGCAAATCCCGGCCCAGACAATCCATGCTGGATCCCCAGCCCTCCGCTCCTAGGGGGAGGGGGAGAACCCCGGCCCCCCACCCAGAAGGAAAGAGCCATCCCTGGCCAGGCAGGCTGAGCAAGGCCCATCCCTGGGCCGCTGAAGGCAGGCTGGCGCCCCAGCCCCCCACCTCCAGGGGAGAAAGCCGTGATCCAGCACCAATGAAGAACGAGCCAATCCTGGCCCAGACAATACATGCTGTTCCCCTAGCCCCTCGCCCCCAGGTGGAAGGGGGGAACCCCGGCCCCCCAAGAAAGAAAAAGCCACCCCTGGCATGGCAGGCCGATCAAGCACCCAGGTAGAGCGAGCCACCTCCAGCCAAACCAATTCAAGCTGATCCACAGGCTCCACGCCCACAAGGAAGGAGAAACATCTTGGTCCCCCACCCAGAAAGAATGGGCCACCCCTGGGCCACTGAATGCAGGCCAGCGCCCCAGACCTCCACCTTCAGGGGCGACATCCAGATCCAGCACCCATGGAGAATGAGCAGATTCCGGCCCAGACAATCCATGCTAGCCCACAGGCCACCCACCACCAGAGGGAGGGGGAGAAACCTGCCCCCCCCCCTCATAGTTCATTCCATGTGGTTGTGGGCCTGGGGATCAGCTTGGATTGGTTTGCCCAGGGATGGCTCTTTCCTTCTGGGTGGGGGGCCGGGGTTCTCCCCCACGCCCTGGGGGCAAGAAGCCGGGGGACCAGCATGTATTGTCTGGGCCAGGATTTGCTCGTTCTCCATGGTTGCTTGGTCGGGATGCCCCTCCTGGAGGTGGAGGGCTGGGGCATCAGCCTACATTCATTGGCCCAGTGATGGCTCATTCTTTCTGGGTGGGGGAACGGGATGTTCCCCCTTCATTGTGGGTATGGAGCCTGGGGATCGGCTTGGGTTGGTTTGCCGAGGGGTGGCTTGCTCTCCCTGGTTGCTTGCTCAGCCTGCCTGGACGGGGATGGCTCTTTCTTTCTCGGTGGGGGGCCAGGATTCTCCCCCTCCCCCTGGGGGGCGGAGAGCCGGGGGTTCAGCATGGATTATCTGGGTCAGGATTGGTTCATTTTCCATGGGTGCTGGATCGGGATGTCGCCCCTGAAGGTGGAGGGCTGGGGCGCTGGTCTGCAATCAGTGGCCCAGGGGTGGCCCATTCTTTCTGGGTGGGGGACCAAGATGTTCCCCTTCCTTGTGGGTGTGGAGCCTGGGGATCAGCTTGGATTGGTTTGGCTGGAGGTGGCTCACTCTCCCTGAGTGCTTGATCGGCCTGCCATGCATGGGGTGGCTTTTTCTTTCTTGAAGGGGGGGGGGGCAGGTTTCTCCCCCTCCCTCTGGGGCTGGGTGGCCTGGGGGCTAGCATGGATTGTCTGGGCCGGGATTTGCTCATTCTCCATGGGTGCTGAATCGAGGCGGCCACCCCTGGGGGTGGGGGGCCGGGGCGCCAGCCTGCCTTCGGTGCCCCGGAGGTGGACCTTTCCTTCTGGGTGGGGTGCCTCGATCCAAACCCATTCAAGCTGATCCCCAGGCTCCACACCCACAAGGAAGGTGAAACATCTTGGTCCCCCACCCAGAAACAATGAGCCACCTCTGGGCCACTGATTGCAGGCCAGCGCCCCAGCCCTCCACCTGGGGCATCAGCCTGCATTCATTGGCCGGGGGTCCAGCAGTGGCCCATTCTTTCTGGGTGGGGGACCAAGATGTTCCCCTTCCTTGTGGGTGTGGAGCCTGGGGATCAGCTTGAATTGGTTTGGCTGGAGGCGGCTCGCTCTCCCTTGGTGCTTAATCGGCCTGCCTTGCAAGGGGTGGATTTTTCTTTCTAAGGGGGGGCAGGTTTCTCCCCCTCCCCCTGGGGTTGGGTGGCCTGGGGGCTAGCATGGATTGTCTGGGCCGGGATTTGCTCATTTTCCATGGGTTCTGGATCGAGGCGCCCACCACGGGGGTGGGGGGCCGGGGCGCCAGCCTGCCCTCGGTGCCCTGGAGGTGGCCCTTTCCTTCTGGGTGGGGGGCCGGGGGACCAGCATGTATTGTCTGGGTCAGGATTGGCTTGGTCTCCATGGGTACTGGATCAGGGCTTTCTCCCCTGGAGGTGGAAGGCTGGGGCACCAGTCTGCATTCAGTGGCCCACCAGAGATAGTTCATTCCTTGTGGGTGTGGGCCTGGGAATCAGCTTGAATTGGTTTGCCCAGGGGTGGCTCGCTCTCCCTGGGTGCTTGCTCAGCCTGCCTGGCCGGGGATGGCTCTTTCCTTCTGGGTGGGGGGCCGGTGTTCTCCCCCTCCCCCTGGGGGTGGGGGCCGAGGGATCAGAGTGGATTATCTGGGCTGGGACTGGCTCGTTCTCCATGGATGCTGGATCGAGGCGGTCCCCCCTGGGGGTGGGGGGCCAGGGCGCCAGCCTGCCCTCGGTTGCCCGGGGGTGGCCCTTTTCTTCTGGGTGGGGGGGGCCGGGGTTCCCCCCCTCCCCCTGGGTGGGGCGCCTTGATCCAGCGCCCTTGGAGAATGAGCAAATCCCGGCCCAGACAATCCATGCTAGCCCCCAGGCCACCCACCCCCAGGGGGAGGGGAAGAAACCTTCCCCCCCTAAGAAAGAAAAAGCCACCCCTGGCGAGGCAGGCCGATCAAGCACCCAGGGAGAGCGAGCCACCTCCAGCCAAACCAATTCAAGCTGATCCCCAGGCTCCACACCCACAAGGAAGGAGAAATATCTTCGTCCCCCACCCAGAAACAATGAGCCACCTCTGGGCCACTGAATGCAGGCCAGCGCCCCAGCCCTCCACCGTCAGGGGCGACATCCTGATCCAGCACCCATGGAGAATGAGCAAATCCCGGCCCAGACAATCCATGCTGGATCCCCAGCCCTCCGCTCCTAGGGGGAGGTGGAGAACCCCGGCCCCCCACCCAGAAGGAAAGAGCCATCCCTGGCCAGGCAGGCTGAGCAAGGCCCATCCCTGGGTCGCTGAAGGCAGGCTGGCGCCCCAGCCCCCCACCTCCAGGGGAGAAAGCCGTGATCCAGCACCCATGAAGAACGAGCCAATCCTGACCCAGACAATACATGCTGTTCCCCTAGCCCCTCGCCCCCAGGTGGAAGGGGGGAACCCCGGCCCCCCAAGAAAGAAAAAGCCACCCCTGGCATGGCAGGCCGATCAAGCACCCAGGGAGAGCGAGCCACCTCCAGCCAAACCAATTCAAGCTGATCCACAGGCTCCACGCCCACAAGGAAGGAGAAACATCTTGGTCCCCCACCCAGAAAGAATGGGCCACCCCTGGGCCACTGAATGCAGGCCAGCGCCCCAGACCTCCACCTTCAGGGGCGACATCCAGATCCAGCACCCATGGATAATGAGCAGATTCCGGCCCAGACAATCCATGCTAGCCCACAGGCCACCCACCACCAGAGGGAGGGGGAGAAACCTGCCCCCCCCCCCCCCCCCCCCCCGTCATAGTTCATTCCATGTGGGTGTGGGCCTGGGGATCAGCTTGGATTGGTTTGCCCAGGGATGGCTCTTTCCTTCTGGGTGGGGGGCCGGGGTTCTCCCCCACGCCCTGGGGGCAAGAAGCCGGGGGACCAGCATGTATTGTCTGGGCCAGGATTGGCTCATTCTCCATGGGTGCTGGGTCGGGATGCCTCTCCTGGAGGTGGAAGGCTGGGGCATCACCTGCATTCATTGGCCCACTGATGGCTCATTCTTTCTGGGTGGGGGAATGGGATGTTCCCCCTTCATTGTGGGTATGGAGCATGGGGATCGGCTTGGGTTGATTTGCCAAGGGGTGGCTTGCTCTCCCTGGGTGCTTGCTCAGCCTGCCTGGACGGGGATGGCTCTTTCTTTCTCGGTGGGGGGCCAGGATTCTCCCCCTCCCCCTGGGGGGCGGAGAGCCGGGGGTTCAGCATGGATTATCTGGGTCAGGATTGGCTCATTTTCCATGGGTGCTGGATCGGGATGTCGCCCCTGAAGGTGGAGGGCTGGGGCGCTGGTCTGCAATCAGTGGCCCAGGGGTGGCTCATTCTTTCTGGGTGGGGGACCAAGATGTTCCCCTTCCTTGTGGGTGTGGAGCCTGGGGATCAGCTTGAATTGGTTTGGCTGGAGGTGGCTCACTCTCCCTGAGTGCTTGATCGGCCTGCCATGCATGGGGTGGCTTTTTCTTTCTTGAAGGGGGGGGGGGGGGGCAGGTTTCGCCCCCTCCCTCTGGGGGTGGGGGGCCTGGGGGCTAGCATGGATTGTCTGGGCCGGGATTTGCTCATTCTCCATGGGTGCTGGATCGAGGCAGCCACCCCTGGGGGTGTGGGGCCGGGGCGCCAGCCTGCCTTCGGTGCCCCGGAGGTGGACCTTTCCTTCTGGGTGGGGTGCCTCGATCCAAACCAATTCAAGCTGATCCCCAGGCTCCACACCCACAAGGAAGGTGAAACATCTTGGTCCCCCACCCAGAAACAATGAGCCACCTCTGGGCCACTGATTGCAGGCCAGCGCCCCAGCCCTCCACCTGGGGCATCAGCCTGCATTCATTGGCCGGGGGTCCAGCAGTGGCTCATTCTTTCTGGGTGGGGGACCAAGATGTTTCCCCTTCCTTGTGGGTGTGGAGCCTGGGGATCAGCTTGAATTGGTTTGGCTGGAGGTGGCTCGCTCTCCCTCGGTGCTTGATCGGCCTGCCTTGCAAGGGGTGGATTTTTCTTTCTTAGGGGGGGCAGGTTTCTCCCCTTCCCCCTGGGGGTGGGTGGCCTGGGGGCTAGCATGGATTGTCTGGGCCGGGATTTGCTCATTTTCCATGGGTGCTGGATCGAGGCGCCCACCACGGGGGTGGGGGCCGGGGCGCCAGCCTGCCCTCGGTGCCCTGGAGGTGGCCCTTTCCTTCTGGGTGGGGGGCCGGGGGACCAGCATGTATTGTCTGGGTCAGGATTGGCTTGGTCTCCATGGGTACTGGATCAGGGCTTTCTCCCCTGGAGGTGGGGGGCTGGGGCGCCAGCCTTCCTTCAGCGGCCCGGGGTTGGCTCATTCTTCTTGGGTGGGGGGCTGGGATGCTCCTCCTGCGCCTGGGCTGGAGGGCCAGCATGAAGTGTCTGGGCCAGGATTGGCTCATTCTCCATTGGTGCTGGATCGGGATGCCTCCATGGAGGTGGAAGGCTGGGGCACCAGTCTGCATTCAGTGGCCCACCAGAGATAGTTCATTCCTTGTGGGTGTGGGCCTGGGAATCAGCTTGAATTGGTTTGCCCAGGGGTGGCTCGCTCTCCCTGGGTGCTTGCTCAGCCTGCCTGGCCGGGGATGGCTCTTTCCTTCTGGGTGGGGGGCCGGTGTTCTCCCCCTCCCCCTGGGGGTGGGGGCCGAGGGATCAGAGTGGATTATCTGGGCTGGGACTGGCTCGTTCTCCATGGATGCTGGATCGAGGCGGTCCCCCCTGGGGGTGGGGGGCCAGGGCGCCAGCCTGCCCTCGGTTGCCCGGGGGTGGCCCTTTTCTTCTGTGTGGGGGGGCCGGGGTTCCCCCCCTCCCCCTGGGTGGGGCGCCTTGATCCAGCGCCCTTGGAGAATGAGCAAATCCCGGCCCAGACAATCCATGCTAGCCCCCAGGCCACCCACCCCCAGGGGGAGGGGAAGAAACCTGCCCCCCCTAAGAAAGAAAAAGCCACCCCTGGCGAGGCAGGCCGATCAAGCACCCAGGGAGAGCGAGCCACCTCCAGCCAAACCAATTCAAGCTGATCCCCAGGCTCCACACCCACAAGGAAGGAGAAATATCTTGGTCCCCCACCCAGAAACAATGAGCCACCTCTGGGCCACTGAATGCAGGCCAGCGCCCCAGCCCTCCACCGTCAGGGGCGACATCCTGATCCAGCACCCATGGAGAATGAGCAAATCCCGGCCCAGACAATCCATGCTGGATCCCCAGCCCTCCGCTCCTAGGGGGAGGTGGAGAACCCCGGCCCCCCACCCAGAAGGAAAGAGCCATCCCTGGCCAGGCAGGCTGAGCAAGGCCCATCCCTGGGCCGCTGAAGGCAGGCTGGCGCCCCAGCCCCCCACCTCCAGGGGAGAAAGCCGTGATCCAGCACCCATGAAGAACGAGCCAATCCTGGCCCAGACAATACATGCTGTTCCCCTAGCCCCTCGCCCCCAGGTGGAAGGGGGGAACCCCGGCCCCCCAAGAAAGAAAAAGCCACCCCTGGCATGGCAGGCCGATCAAGCACCCAGGTAGAGCGAGCCACCTCCAGCCAAACCAATTCAAGCTGATCCACAGGCTCCACGCCCACAAGGAAGGAGAAACATCTTGGTCCCCCACCCAGAAAGAATGGGCCACCCCTGGGCCACTGAATGCAGGCCAGCGCCCCAGACCTCCACCTTCAGGGGCGACATCCAGATCCAGCACCCATGGATAATGAGCAGATTCCGGCCCAGACAATCCATGCTAGCCCACAGGCCACCCACCACCAGAGGGAGGGGGAGAAACCTGCCCCCCCCCCCCCCCCCGTCATAGTTCATTCCATGTGGGTGTGGGCCTGGGGATCAGCTTGGATTGGTTTGCCCAGGGATGGCTCTTTCCTTCTGGGTGGGGGGCCGGGGTTCTCCCCCACGCCCTGGGGGCAAGAAGCCGGGGGACCAGCATGTATTGTCTGGGCCAGGATTGGCTCATTCTCCATGGGTGCTGGGTCGGGATGCCTCTCCTGGAGGTGGAAGGCTGGGGCATCACCTGCATTCATTGGCCCACTGATGGCTCATTCTTTCTGGGTGGGGGAATGGGATGTTCCCCCTTCATTGTGGGTATGGAGCATGGGGATCGGCTTGGGTTGATTTGCCAAGGGGTGGCTTGCTCTCCCTGGGTGCTTGCTCAGCCTGCCTGGACGGGGATGGCTCTTTCTTTCTCGGTGGGGGGCCAGGATTCTCCCCCTCCCCCTGGGGGGCGGAGAGCCGGGGGTTCAGCATGGATTATCTGGGTCAGGATTGGCTCATTTTCCATGGGTGCTGGATCGGGATGTCGCCCCTGAAGGTGGAGGGCTGGGGCGCTGGTCTGCAATCAGTGGCCCAGGGGTGGCTCATTCTTTCTGGGTGGGGGACCAAGATGTTCCCCTTCCTTGTGGGTGTGGAGCCTGGGGATCAGCTTGAATTGGTTTGGCTGGAGGTGGCTCACTCTCCCTGAGTGCTTGATCGGCCTGCCATGCATGGGGTGGCTTTTTCTTTCTTGAAGGGGGGGGGGGGGGGCAGGTTTCTCCCCCACCCTCTGGGGGTGGGTGGCCTGGGGGCTAGCATGGATTGTCTGGGCCGGGATTTGCTCATTCTCCATGGGTGCTGGATCGAGGCAGCCACCCCTGGGGGTGGGGGGCCGGGGCGCCAGCCTGCCTTCGGTGCCCCGGAGGTGGACCTTTCCTTCTGGGTGGGGTGCCTCGATCCAAACCAATTCAAGCTGATCCCCAGGCTCCACACCCACAAGGAAGGTGAAACATCTTGGTCCCCCACCCAGAAACAATGAGCCACCTCTGGGCCACTGATTGCAGGCCAGCGCCCCAGCCCTCCACCTGGGGCATCAGCCTGCATTCATTGGCCGGGGGTCCAGCAGTGGCTCATTCTTTCTGGGTGGGGGACCAAGATGTTTCCCCTTCCTTGTGGGTGTGGAGCCTGGGGATCAGCTTGAATTGGTTTGGCTGGAGGCGGCTCGCTCTCCCTCGGTGCTTGATCGGCCTGCCTTGCAAGGGGTGGATTTTTCTTTCTTAGGGGGGGCAGGTTTCTCCCCTTCCCCCTGGGGGTGGGTGGCCTGGGGGCTAGCATGGATTGTCTGGGCCGGGATTTGCTCATTTTCCATGGGTGCTGGATCGAGGCGCCCACCACGGGGGTGGGGGCCGGGGCGCCAGCCTGCCCTCGGTGCCCTGGAGGTGGCCCTTTCCTTCTGGGTGGGGGGCCGGGGGACCAGCATGTATTGTCTGGGTCAGGATTGGCTTGGTCTCCATGGGTACTGGATCAGGGCTTTCTCCCCTGGAGGTGGGGGGCTGGGGCGCCAGCCTTCCTTCAGCGGCCCGGGGTTGGCTCATTCTTCTTGGGTGGGGGGCTGGGATGCTCCTCCTGCGCCTGGGCTGGAGGGCCAGCATGAGGTGTCTGGGCCAAGATTGGCTCATTCTCCATTGGTGCTGGATCGGGATGCCTCCATGGAGGTGGAAGGCTGGGGCACCAGTCTGCATTCAGTGGCCCACCAGAGATAGTTCATTCCTTGTGGGTGTGGGCCTGGGAATCAGCTTGAATTGGTTTGCCCAGGGGTGGCTCGCTCTCCCTGGGTGCTTGCTCAGCCTGCCTGGCCGGGGATGGCTCTTTCCTTCTGGGTGGGGGGCCGGTGTTCTCCCCCTCCCCCTGGGGGTGGGGGCCGAGGGATCAGAGTGGATTATCTGGGCTGGGACTGGCTCGTTCTCCATGGATGCTGGATCGAGGCGGTCCCCCCTGGGGGTGGGGGGCCAGGGCGCCAGCCTGCCCTCGGTTGCCCGGGGGTGGCCCTTTTCTTCTGTGTGGGGGGGCCGGGGTTCCCCCCCTCCCCCTGGGTGGGGCGCCTTGATCCAGCGCCCTTGGAGAATGAGCAAATCCCGGCCCAGACAATCCATGCTAGCCCCCAGGCCACCCACCCCCAGGGGGAGGGGAAGAAACCTGCCCCCCCTAAGAAAGAAAAAGCCACCCCTGGCGAGGCAGGCCGATCAAGCACCCAGGGAGAGCGAGCCACCTCCAGCCAAACCAATTCAAGCTGATCCCCAGGCTCCACACCCACAAGGAAGGAGAAATATCTTGGTCCCCCACCCAGAAACAATGAGCCACCTCTGGGCCACTGAATGCAGACCAGCGCCCCAGCCCTCCACCGTCAGGGGCGACATCCTGATCCAGCACCCATGGAGAATGAGCAAATCCCGGCCCAGACAATCCATGCTGGATCCCCAGCCCTCCGCTCCTAGGGGGAGGGGGAGAACCCTGGCCCCCCACCCAGAAGGAAAGAGCCATCCCTGGCCAGGCAGGCTGAGCAAGGCCCATCCCTGGGCCGCTGAAGGCAGGCTGGCGCCCCAGCCCCCCACCTCCAGGGGAGAAAGCCGTGATCCAGCACCCATGAAGAACGAGCCAATCCTGGCCCAGACAATACATGCTGTTCCCCTAGCCCCTCGCCCCCAGGTGGAAGGGGGGAACCCCGGCCCCCCAAGAAAGAAAAAGCCACCCCTGGCATGGCAGGCCGATCAAGCACCAAGGTAGAGCGAGCCACCTCCAGCCAAACCAATTCAAGCTGATCCACAGGCTCCACGCCCACAAGGAAGGAGAAACATCTTGGTCCCCCACCCAGAAAGAATGGGCCACCCCTGGGCCACTGAATGCAGGCCAGCGCCCCAGACCTCCACCTTCAGGGGCGACATCCCGATCCAGCACCCATGGAGAATGAGCAAATCCCGGCCCAGACAATCCATGCTAGCCCCCACGCCACCCACCACCAGAGGGAGGGGGAGAAACCTGCCCCCCCCTCAAGATAGAAAAAGCCACCCCTGGCGAGGCAGGTCGATCAAGCACCCAGGGAGAGCGAGCCACCCCTGGGCCACTGAATGCAGACCAGCGCCCCAGCCCTCCACCTTCAGGGGCGACATCCCGATCCAGCACCCATGGAGAACGAGCCAATCCTGGCCCAGACAATACATGCTGGTCCCCCAGTTTCTCGCCCCCAGGGGGAGGGGGGGAACCTCGGCCCCCCACCCAGAAGGAAAGGGCCACTCCTGGGCCACAAAGGGCAGGCTGGAGCCCTGGCCCCCTACCCCGAGGGGGGAACACCTCGATCCAGCATCCATGGAGAACGAGCCAGTTCCAGCCCAGATAATCCACTCTAATCCCTCGGCCCCCACCCCCAGGGGGAGGGGGAGAACCCCGGCCACCCACCCAGAAGGAAAGAGCCATCCCCGGCCAGGCAGGCTGAGCAAGCACCCAGGGAGAGCGAGCCACCCCTGTGCAAACCAATCCAAGCTGATCCCCAGGCCCACACCCACAAGGAAAGAACTATCTCTGGTGGGCCACTGAATGCAAGCTGGTGCCCCAGCCTTCCACCTCCATGGAGGCATCCCGATCCAGCACCAATGGAGAATGAGCCAATCCTGGCCCAGACACCCCATGCTGGCCCTCCAGCCCAGGCGCAGGAGGTGCATCCCAGCCCCAAGCCCAAGAAGAATGAGCCACCATCATGCCGCTGAAGGAAGGCTGGCGCCCCAACCCCCCACCTCCAGGTGAGAAAGCCCTGAATCCAGCACCCATGGAGACCGAGCCAATCCTGGCCCAAACAATACATGCTGTTCCCCCGGCCCCTCGCCCCCCGGGGGAGGGGGGGAACCCCGGCCCCCCACCCAGAAGGAAAGGGCCACCTCCGGGGCACCGAGGGCAGACTGGCGCCCCGGCCCCCCACCCCAGTGGTGGGCGCCTCGATCCAGCACCCATAGAGAATGAGCAAATCCCGGCCCAGACAATCCATGCTAGCCCCAAGGCCACCCAACCCCAGGGGGAGAAACCTGCCCCCCCTAAGAACGAAAAAGCCACCCCTGGCGAGGCAGGCCGATCAAGCACCCATGGAGAATGAGCCAATCCTGACCCAGACAATCCATGCTGGACCCCCGGCCCTCCGCCCCCAGGGGGAGGGGGGGAATCCCGCCCCCCCCCCCCCACCCAGACAGAAAGAGCCATTCCTGTCCAGGCAGGCTGAGCAAGCACCCAGGGAGAGCAAGCCACCCCTCGGCAAACCAACCCAAGCTGATCCCCAGGCTCCACACCCACAATGAAGGGGGAGCATCCCGTTCCCCCACCCAGAAAGAATGAGCCATCACTGGGTCAATGAATGTAGGCTGATGCCCCAACCCCCCCTCCAGGAGAGGCATCCCGATCCAGCACCCATGGAGAACGAGCCAATCCTGGTCCAGACAATACATGCTGGTCCCCCTTTCGCCCCCAGGGGGAGGGGGAGAACCCCGGCCCCCCACCCAGAAGGAAAGAGCCATCCCCGGCCAGGCAGGCTAAGCAAGCACCCTGGGAGAGCGAGCCACTCCTGGGCAAACCAATCCAAGCTGATCCCCAGGCCCACACCCACAAGGAATGAACTATCTCTGGTGGGCCACTGAATGCAGGCTGGTGCCCCAGCCTTCCACCTCCACGGAGGCATCCCGATCCAGCACCAATGGAGAATGAGCCAATCCTGACCCAGACACTCCATGCTGGCCCTCCAGCTCAGGCGCAGGAGGAGCATCCCAGCCCCCCACCCAAGAAGAATGAGCCACCCTCGGGCCGCTGAAGGGAGGCTGACGCCCCAGCCCCCCACCTCCAGGGGAGAAAACCGTGATCCAACACCCATGGAGACCGAGCCAATCCTGGCCCAGACAATACATGCTGTTCCCCCGGCCCCTCGCCCCCAGGGGGATGGGGGGAACCCCGGCCCCCCACCCAGAAGGAAAGAGCCACCTCCGGGGCACCAAGGGCAGGCTGGCGCCCCGGCGCCAGGCCGATCAAGCACCGTGGGAGAGCGAGCCACCTCCCGCCAAACCAATCCCCCCCCCCCCCCCAGAAAGAAAGAGCCATCCCCGTCAAGGCAGGCTGAGCAAGCACCAAGGGAGAGCAAGCCACCCCTCGGCAAACCAACCCAAGCCGATCCCCAGGCTCCACACCCACAATGAAGGGGGAGCATCCCGTTCCCCCACCCAGAAAGAATGAGCCATAACTGGGTCAATGAATGCAGGCTGGTGCCCCAGCCTTCCACCTCCACGGAGGCATCCCGATCCAGCACCAATGGCGAATGAGGCCAATCCTGGCCCAGACACCCCATGCTGGCCCTCCAGCCCAGGCGCAGGGGGAGCATCCCGGCCCCCCACCCAAGAAGAATGAGCCACCCCCGGGCCGCTGAAGGCAGGCTGGCGAACCAGCCCCCCACCTCCAGGGGAGAAAGCCGTGATCCAGCACCCATGGAGAACGAGCAAGTCCTGGCACAGACAATACATGCTGTTGTCTCGCTTTGTAGTGGCGTGCTCTGTGTGGCATGCTCTACCTGGGTTCTAGGTCGGGGCACCAACCTGCCTTCAGGGCCTGATGGTGACTCGTTCTTCCTGGGTGTTGGCTTGGGTTGGTTTGCCGAGAGGTGGCTTGCTCAGTGGCTTGCTCTCCGTGGGTGCTTGCTCAGCCTGCCTGGACGGGGATGGCTCTTTCTTTCTGGGTGGGGGGCCGGGATTCTCCCCCTCCCTCTGGGGGCGGAGGGCTAGGGGTCCTGCATGGATTGTCTGGGTAAGGATTGGCTCATTCTCCATGGGTGCTGGATCGGGATGTTGCCCCTGAAGGTGGAGGGCTGGGGCGCTGGTCTGCATTCAGTGGCCCAGAGGTGGCTCATTGTTTCTGGGTGGGGGACCAAGATGTTTCTCCTTCCTTGTGGGTGTGGAGCCTGGGGATCAGCTTGAATTGATTTGGCTGGAGGTGGCTCGCTCACCCTCGGTGCTTGATCGGCCTGCCTTGCCAGGGGTGGCTTTTTCTTTCTTAGGGGGGGCAGGTTTCTCCCCCTCCCCTTGGGGGTTGGCCTGGGGATCAGAGTGGATTATGTGGGCTGGGACTGGCTCGTTCTCCATGGGTGCTGGATCAAGGCGGTCCCCCCTGGGGGTGGGGGGTCAGGGCGACAGCCTGTCCTCTGTGGCCCGGGTGTGGCCCTTTCCTTCTGGGTGGGGGGCCGGGGTTCCCCCCCCCTCCCCCTGGGGGCGAGAGGCCGGGGACCAGCATATTGTCTGGGTCAGGATTGGCTCGTTCTCCATGGGTGCTGGATCGGGATGCCCCTCCTGGACGGGGGGGGGGGGGGGGGGCTGGGCCATCAACCTGCATTCAAAGGCCCAATGATGGCTCATTTTTTCTGAGTGGGGGAACGGGTGCTCCCTCTTCATTGCGGGTCTGGAGCCTGGGGATCGGCTTGGGTTGGTTTGCCGAGGGGTGGCTTGCTCTCCCTGGGTGCTTGCTCAGCCAGCCTGGACGGGGATGGCTCTTTCTGGACCCCCGGAGGGCCGGGGGTCCAGCATGGATTGTCTCGGTCAGGAATGGCTCATTCTCCATGGGTGCTGGATTGGGATGTTGCCCCTGAAGGTGGAGGGCTGGGGCGCTGGTCTGCATTCAGTGGACCAGGGGTGGCTCATTCTTTCTGGGTGGGGGACCAAGATATTTCCACTTCTTTGTGGGTGTGGAGCCTGGGGATCAGTTTGGATTGGTTTGGCTGGAGGTGGCTCGCTCTCCCTGGGTGCTTGATCAGCTTGCCTCGTCAGGGGGGGCTTTTTCTTTCTTAGGGGGGGCAGGTTTCTCCCCCTCCCCCTGGGGGTGGGTGGCCTGAGGGCAAGCATGGATTGCCTGGGCCGGGATTGGCTCATTCTCCATGGGTGCTGGATCGGGATGTCACCCCTGAAAGTTGAGGTCTGGGGCGCTGGCCTGCATTCAGTGGCCCAGAGGTGGCTCCTTCTTTCTGGGTGGGGGACCAAGATGTTTCTCCTTCCTTCTCGGTGTGGAGCCTGGGGATCAGCTTGAATTGGTTTGGGTGGAGGTGGCTCCCTATCCGTGGGTCCTTGATTGGCCTGCCATGCCAGAGGTGGCTTTTGCTTTCTTGGGGGGCGGGGTTCCCCCCTTCCCCTTGGGGGTGAGGGGAACAGCATGTATTGTCTGGGCCAGGATTGGCTCGTTCTCCATGGGTGCTGGATCACGGCTTTCTCCCCTGGAGGAGGGGGGCTGGGGCGCCAGCCTGCCTTCAGCGGCCCGGGGGTGGCTCATTCTTCTTGGGTGAGGGGTCGGGATGCTCCCCCTGCGCCTGGGCTGGGGGGCCAGCATGGGGTGTCTGGGCCAGGATTGGCTTATTCTCCATTGGTGCTGGATCGGGATGCCTCCATGGAGGTGGAAGGCTGGGGCACCAGCCTGCATTCAGTGGCCCACCAGAGATAGTTCATTCCTTGTGGCTGTGGGCCTGGGTATCAGCTTGGATTGAGACAGAGTTGGACAGAGTGGATTATCTGGGCTGGGACTGGCTCGTTCTCCATGGGTGCTGGATCGGGATGTCGCCCCTGAAGGTGGAGGGCCGGGGCGCTGGTCTGCATTCAGTGGCTCAGGGGTGGCTCGCTCTCCCTGGGTGCTTGATCGGCCTGCCTCACCAGGGGTGGCTTTTTCTTTCTCTTTGGGGCGGGTCAGGTTTCTCCCCCTACCTCTGGGGGTGGGTGGCCTGGGGGCTAGCATGGATTGTCTGGGCCGGGGCGCCAGCCTGCCTTCGGTGCCCCGGAGGTGGTCCTTTCCTTCTGGGTGGGGCGCCTTGATCCAGCATCCTTGGAGAATGAGCAAATCCCAGCCCAGACAATCCATGTTAGCCCCCAGGCCACCCACCCCCAGGGGGAGGGGAAGAAACCTGCCCCCCCGCAGAAAGAAAAAGCCACCCCCGGCGAAGCATGCTGATCAAGCACCCAGGGAGAGCGAGCCACCTCCAGCCAAACCAATTCAAGCTGATCCCCAGGCTCCACACCCACAAGCAAAGAGAAACATCTTGGTCCCCCATCCAGAAACAATGAGCCACCTCTGGGCCACTGAATGCAGACCAGCGCCCCAGCCCTCCACCTTCAGGGGCAACATCTCGATCCAGCACCCATGGAGAATGAGCCAATCCTTACCCAGACAATCCATGCTGGACCCCCGGCCCTCCACCCCCAGGGGGAGGAGGAGAATCCCGCCCCCCCCCCAGAAAGAAAGAGCCATCCCCGTCAAGGCAGGCTGAGCAATCACCAAGGGAGAGCAAGCCACCCCTCGGCAAACCAACCCAAGCCGATCCCCAGGCTCCACACCCACAATGAAGGGGGAGCATCCCATTCCCCCACCCAGAAAGAATGAGCCATAACTGGGTCAATGAATGCAGGCTGGTGCCCCAGCCTTCCACCTCCACGGAGGCATCCCGATCCAGCACCAATGGCGAATGAGGCCAATCCTGGCCCAGACACCCCATGCTGGCCCTCCAGCCCAGGCGCAGGGGGAGCATCCCGGCCCCCCACCCAAGAAGAATGAGCCACCCCCGGGCCGCTGAAGGCAGGCTGGCGAACCAGCCCCCCACCTCCAGGGGAGAAAGCCGTGATCCAGCACCCATGGAGAACGAGCAAGTCCTGGCACAGACAATACATGCTGTTGTCTCACTTGGTAGTGGCGTGCTCTGTGTGGCATGCTCTACCTGGGTTCTAGGTCTGGGCACCAACCTGCCTTCAGGGCCTGATGGTGACTCGTTCTTCCTGGGTGTTGGCTTGGGTTGGTTTGCCGAGAGGTGGCTTGCTCAGTGGCTTGCTCTCCCTGGGTGCTTGCTCAGCCTGCCTGGACAGGGATGGTGCTTTCTTTCTGGGTGGGGGGCCGGGATTCTCCCCCTCCCTCTGGGGGCGGAGGGCCAGGGGTCCTGCATGGATTGTCTGGGTAAGGATTGGCTCATTCTCCATGGGTGCTGGATCGGGATGTTGCCCCTGAAGGTGGAGGGCTGGGGCGCTGGTCTGCATTCAGTGGTCCAAAGGTGGCTCATTGTTTCTGGGTGGGGGACCAAGATGTTTCTCCTTCCTTGTGGGTGTGGAGCCTGGGGATCAGCTTGAAATGATTTGGCTGGAGGTGGCTCGCTCACCCTCGGTGCTTGATCGGCCTGCCTTGCCAGGGGTGGCTTTTTCTTTCTTAGGGGGGGCAGGTTTCTCCCCCTCCCCTTGGGGGTTGGCCTGGGGATCAGAGTGGATTATGTGGGCTGGGACTGGCTCGTTCTCCATGGGTGCTGGATCCAGGCGGTCCCCCCTGGGGGTGGGGGGCCAGGGCGACAGCCTGTCCTCGGTGGCCCGGGTGTGGCCCTTTCCTTCTGGGTGGGGGGCCGGGGTTCCCCCCCCTCCCCCTGGGGGCGAGAGGCCGGGGACCAGCATATTGTCTGGGCCAGGATTGGCTCGTTCTCCATGGGTGCTGGATCGGGATGCCCCTCCTGGAGGGGGGGTGCTGGGGCATCAACCTGCATTCAAAGGCCCAATGATGGCTTATTTTTTCTGAGTGGGGGAACGGGATGCTCCCTCTTCATTGTGGGTCTGGAGCCTGGGGATCGGCTTGGGTTGGTTTGCCGAGGGGTGGCTTGCTCTCCCTGGGTGCTTGCTCAGCCAGCCTGGACGGGGATGGCTCTTTCTTTCTGGGTGGGGGGCTGGGATTCTCCCCCTCCCCCTGGGAGCGGAGGGCCGGGGGTCCAGCATGGATTGTCTCGGTCAGGAATGGCTCATTCTCCATGGGTGCTGGATTGGGATGTTGCCCCTGAAGGTGGAGGGCTGGGGCGCTGGTCTGCATTCAGTGGACCAGGGGTGGCTCATTCTTTCTGGGTGGGGGACCAAGATATTTCCACTTCTTTGTGGGTGTGGAGCCTGGGGATCAGTTTGGATTGGTTTGGCTGGAGGTGGCTCGCTCTCCCTGGGTGCTTGATCGGCCTGCCTCGTCAGGGGTGGCTTTTTCTTTCTTAGGGGGGGCAGGTTTCTCCCCCTCCCCCTGGGGGTGGGTGGCCTGAGGGCAAGCATGGATTGCCTGGGCCGGGATTGGCTCATTCTCCATGGGTGCTGGATCGGGATGTCACCCCTGAAGGTGGAGGGCTGGGGCGCTGGCCTGCATTCAGTGGCTCAGGAGTGGCTCGCTCTCCCTGGGTGCTTGATCGGCCTGCCTTGCCAGGGGTGGCTTTTTCTTTCTTAGGGAGACAGGTTTCTCCCCCTCCCTCTGGGGGTGGGTGGCCTGGGGGCTAGCATGGATTGTCTGGGCCGGGATTTGCTCATTCTCCATGGGTGCTGGATCGGGATTGTTGCCCCTGAAAGTTGAGGTCTGGGGCGCTGGCCTGCATTCAGTGGCCCAGAGGTGGCTCCTTCTTTCTGGGTGGGGGACCAAGATGTTTCTCCTTCCTTCTCGGTGTGGAGCCTGGGGATCAGCTTGAATTGGTTTGGGTGGAGGTGGCTCCCTATCCGTGGGTCCTTGATTGGCCTGCCATGCCAGGGGTGGCTTTTGCTTTCTTGGGGGGCGGGGTTCACCCCTTCCCCTTGGGGGTGAGGGGAACAGCATGTATTGTCTGGGCCAGGATTTTCTCGTTCTCCATGGGTGCTGGATCACGGCTTTCTCCCCTGGAGGTGGGGGGCTGGGGCGCCAGCCTGCCTTCAGCGGCCCGGGGGTGGCTCATTCTTCTTGGGTGAGGGGTCGGGATGCTCCCCCTGCGCCTGGGCTGGGGGGCCAGCATGGGGTGTCTGGGCCAGGATTGGCTTATTCTCCATTGGTGCTGGATCGGGATGCCTCCATGAAGGTGGAAGGCTGGGGCACCAGCCTGCATTCAGTGGCCCACCAGAGATAGTTCATTCCTTGTGGCTGTGGGCCTGGGTATCAGCTT
>NW_022986747.1:0-18323 GCF_009829125.3 Periophthalmus magnuspinnatus
TATATATATATATATATATATTATATATTATATATATATATATATAATATATATATATATATATACAATATAGAATAAATATTATTTATTATTAATGGCCGCTGTTTATATTCGTGCGTTGCTGTTTGTGTTCATGTGTTCATTATTAATGGCTGCTGTTTGTATTCATATGTTCATTTTAATGAGCATTCTTTGCCTTAGAAGCTCACGACGCCTTGCATCATTTCTCGTGTAAGATGTTGACTCCACGTCACTGTGCTGGCTCCTGCACGTTCAAGTCTCCTTTGATGCCGCCATGACGACCAGCTCCAGGAGACACACAAACTGAACAGGCCTAACTCCCTTTGTCCACGATTCTTCACTTTCAGTGTTTCTATTTTAATGACTAAATTATCATTAATATGTCTTATTTGTGGCAACGTGCAATGAAAATGTTCAAATGTGTTGTGTAACAGGCCATACGTAGGCCTATGTCCTGGCGTTGGCCTATGTCCTGGTGTGACAGCTGCTCTATCTCTATCTCTCTCTCCTTCACTCACATAAACACATTGGAACATTCAGTCTGTATTTGAATTTGCAGTCTTATAAATTGTTAAGGCTTTGGGGGGAAAGCTAACATATTGAATGCACTTTATAATATTATAAAATGAACCCCCACCACGTTGACCTCCTAAATCTGCTCCTCCTACATGACACATGTCTGTGTGAGGCTACAACATATGAGGCAAATGATGAGATGAGCAACTCCTTCTTATTTATTTGAATCTGTAAGAATAAATGGTTTTAACTAATACATTTTGTTGTCATTTATTATAAAAAGATAATATATATATATATATATTATATAGATATATATATATATATATATATACTATATATATATATCACTATATATATATATGTACGTACGTACATACACACGCGCGCGCGCGCATAGTGGTGATTATTGCGCCATCTGCTGTAGTTTTTTGAGAACAGCTGGGCGTCCCTTGAGAATGACTGCTGCGCATGCGCATCAAGTAACAAGATGGCGGAGAGTGCGGAACTGAAGGTAAAGCGATAGCTCACATTAGCTTGTAAAATATGCGTCCTGTGAAGCGCTGTTGGGATTTTATTCCGTTTTGGCCATTGCCTTTAACATAAGGAGCCTTGAAAAGAGAAGCTGAGTCCACAACTCCGACACTTTCTGAAGAATAAAAGACAGTCAAAGTGTTAGCCGACTGCGAGCTTGCTAGCTATAGCTTTTGTATGTTACAGACGATCCGTTAGACTGTTCACGGAGCATCTGCTGTGCCAACGGCCACAGCATCACATACAAGTACCACATTGGATATATTGTGTCCACAAAAGTCCCTGATCCATGAGACAGTTTGGTATTTAACACTGTGATGTGCGTCAAACGGGATCGGGCTAATCTCTGGAAACCAACCGCATTTAGGTCAACATCAGTCAAAATGTGTCATAATAAATAGAGTTTATTATCCAACAGCAGGCGCTGTAAATGTAAACACGTAGACACGATAGGATAAGATATCACGTGTTAAACTTCTTGTAACGCCAGGCCGACTGTTGTGAGTCCTGTCAGTGAGGAGTTCTGACAAACATGTAGTTTAGAGATTTGTGTGTATAATCTATCCTTTTGGGAATCTGCTGATCTCAGTCTGAGGTTTGTTTTACTTAAGCATCACAACGACATTTCTTTTCTTGCTTAATTGTCTGATATGTCATTATAATTGACAATAATTGTAAAGACAAATCTACAAGTATCCTGAAATACTAGATCATAGATTACGTGTTTAGCATCCAAATAGAAAACCTTGATCTCAGATTAATAGAAAGGAATGATATTAGAGCAACAATATTTCGTTTGGCTTTTTGTCTGAAATGTAACCTCTGCCTTCAGCAAATGGTCATGAGCCTCCGAGTGTCGGAGCTGCAGGTGCTGTTGGGATACGCGGGCCGGAATAAGCACGGACGCAAACATGAACTTTTGACCAAAGCACTGCACCTGCTCAAAGCCGGGTGCAGCGCCGCAGTGCAGATGAAGATCAAGGAGCTGTACAGAAGAAGGTTTCCTACTAAAATGGTGTCTCCAGTGGACCTGGCACTACCCGGCGTGCACTCTACCAGCAGCCTGTCCTCTGGCCTGGCTCAGCTGGCATCTCCACTGGCATCTGCATCTCCTCTGCTTCCAGTATCTTTGCTTGGACCCAAACATGAGCTGAGCCTGCCTCACCTGCCGCACCTGCCTCACCTGCCTGTTCACCCAGACGTCAAGCTCCAGAGACTACCTTTCTATGACCTGTTGGACGAGCTCATCAAACCCACTTCTCTCGGTAATTTTTCATCTTTTTTTTTTATTATTCTGCCACTTTGCGAAATTACGCAGTTATTAATCTAAAGTTATTAGTCTTGTGTAGTTACACACATGAGTCTTGTGTAGTTACACACAAGTCTGGTGGGGATCTAAAGGGCAGTATCATGGTGTTGGGTGTAAATATATTGTAAGACAAAAAGATTCCTTCAAATGAGATTTTTGGAAATTGGTAGATTTGTGTTCCTTTATATATATTTTATTATTTACATTTGATGATATACATTGTTCAACACAGTTCTGAAGTAAAAACTGTGGTAGATGTGCAGCAGTCAGACGTTATCACAAGGGCATTGCGGCGGTCAAAGATCAGAGTTCTTTGGGTTCAAAAAGGAGTTGAATTTGTCACGTTAACACAGATGCAAAATTAACTCTCCCGTATCTTTGCCTTCTCAAGTGACAGGAGGTGTATCTTTATTGTAATAAATTTAAAGTTATTTTGGGGAGAGGTTTGGATTAGCATAGACTTGCCTCCGTATGTGAGGCATATACATATATACATATAGATATTGGGAGAGCAGACTTGTGTCTGTAGTCTGCCCCCTGCTGTACCACAGTGGTTCCTTAAATTAATCAAAGTGTTTCCTTTTGTGAATTATTTACATTTTTAGCCTCAGACAGCAGTCAGCGTTTTCAGGAGGCATGTTATGCTTTTGCACTGACACCACAGCAAGTTCAACAGATCAGCAGCTCCATGTAAGTCAAATACTATATATAATAAACATATGAGGAGATCATTATAAACCTGGACTGGGCTAACCTCATCTGCTTTCGTGTTATACAGGGACATATCGGGGACCAAATGTGACTTTGCAGTCCAGGTGCAGTTAAGGTGAGTTCATAAACAAGGTTTTATTAAAACATTTGGATTATGTGGATTATTAATCCAGAGTATGTACTCGAGTAACCAGAGTACATAATCGAGAGCCTATACTCGAGTACACGGAGTGCATAATCCAGACCATATACTCGAGTAAACGTGATACATAATCCAGGAGCATATACTCGAGTATACAGAGTAGATAATCCAGACCATGTACTCGAGCACACAGAGTACATAATCCAGAGCATATAGTCGAGTACGCAGAGTGCATAATCCAGAGCATATAGTCGAGTACACAGAGTACATAATCCAGAGCGGTGTACTCAAGTACACCCGAGTACATAATCCAGAACATATACTCGAGTATATCCATGTTGCTGCAATCATTTGCTTTTGTTACATTTTAGATTTTCTTTGGTATTTTATATTTTTATATTTGACCTTGCGACTCTTTTATGTTCAGGTTTTGCTTATCAGAAACCAGCTGTCCACAAGAGGATCACTTTCCTCCTAATCTCTGTGTCAAAGTCAATGGGAAGCCCTGTAACCTTCCAGTAAGTGACAGTGAGCCTGTTCTTCTCTATAAAGTCACACTTTATTCAAAGATCATGTTTTTCAGGGATATCTTCCTCCAACCAAAAATGGTGTTGAACCAAAAAGACCCAGTCGTCCCATTAACATCACGTCTCTAGTGCGAGACTGTCCACGACGGTGCCCAACACCATCGTGGTGTCCTGGACGTCGGAGATCGGAAGGGTGAGGAGCTTGTCATTTATGCAGGGCGAGAGCACCTGCTTCATGCTGAAGACCACACTTTACCTTTATACTGACTGAACTTTGTGATTTGAGCAGAGTTTTTCTATGGCTGTCTATCTGGTGAGACAGCAGTCGTCTGCAGTGCTGCTGCAAAGGCTACGAGCCAAAGGGATTCGAAACCCAGACCACTCACGAGCTTTGAGTAAGTCATTTTCCCCTAAAAGGCCTCTAAGCCTCTTCTAAACTGTTGATTGTGCATTTATAAAGGTTAATTATGAATGTTCATAGATTATAGGAGCTCTACTTAACATAAAACACACCGAAATATTTTCAACTGCTGTTTTTTTCCTTCCATAGTAAAAGAGAAACTGACAGCGGATCCAGAGAGTGAGATTGCCACCACCAGCCTGCGGGTGTCACTGCTGTGTCCAGTAAATACAAGATTTTATACATTTTTTTGCATCTGTGACATGATCATTTTTAGACTCCGACAGAGTCAGAGAGTCTATCGTCAATATAAATATTTACCATAGAATAGGATCTTTCCTCAACTCCAGCCTCTGACGTTCAGTCTGCTGTTCCTCAGGCTGCTTCTGATGTTTAGGACCTTCACACCTCTTTCTGTAGTGTGTGTGTGTGCGCCCGTGTGTGAGTGTGTGGTGGGTGCGTGTAGTGTATGTGTCTGTGTGCATCTGTGGGTGCATGTGTGTCTGCTTGTAGTGTGTGTCTGTGTGTAGTGTGTGTGTCTGCATTCACACATATGTGTGTGTGTAGTGTGTCTGCGTGCGCACGTGCGTGTTGTGTGTGTATGTATGTACTTTTGTTTGTGTGTAGGGATGGGGACAATGTTAAAATTTAGACTAATAATTATTGTGACCAAAATAATGATTAACGATATTATCACAATAATTATTAAACCAAGACCCTATAATGTCCTCATATGTGGACACCAGGACCTTGTAGAGAAAAAAAAAAGTATTGTAACCGAGGCAACCCAAAATGTGTTGTTACCTTCTTGAGTGGAGTGCGCCGTCACTGGGCTTCAGATTCACTGCCCATGAGCCATGACGTGACTGACGATGAAGAACCATCCCAAACTCAAAATAGGCACAGAAGCTAACAAGTTTCATTGCTATGATAGAGGGCCCCCTTGTGGCCAAACACCTGAACTAACATCTAAACATTATATTGCAGCCGGAAACATGAGGCAGTCTGGTGCTGTAAAGGCAATTATAATTGTGTGCGATGATCACGATCATTAAAAAATGCCATGAACGATTAATTGTGGACCTTTTTTATTGTGATTAACGATATTATCGTATATCGTCCCATCCCTATGTGCGTGTGTGTCTGTGTGTGTACGTGCATGCGTGTAGTATATGTGTGTGCATGCGTGTAGTATATGTGTGTGTACTGTGTGTGTCTGTCTGCATGTACATGTGCATGTAGTGTGTGTCTGCATGTGTGTGTAGTGTGTTTGTGTCTGTGTGTGCATGTAGTGTGTGTGTCTGCGTGTGCACGTGCGTGTAGTGTGTGTGTCTGTGCATGTGTGGAGTGTGTGTGTGCATCTGCACGTAGTGTGTGTGCATAAATGTAATGTGTGTGTCTGCATGTACATTCGTGTAGTGTGTGTGTGCGTACGTGTATGTAGTGTGTGCGTCTGCATCAAGTGCGCGTGTCTGCGTGCGCATGCAAGTAGTGTGTGTGTCTGCGTGCATACATGCAGTGTGTGTGTGTGTCTGTGTGCTTGTGTGTGCACCTGTGTGTACTCGTAGTGTGTGTGTCTGCGTTTGCACGTGCATGTAGTGTGTCTCTGTGTTGATGTGCATGTAGTGTGTGTATGTGTATGTGCGTATAGTGTGCGTAGTGTGTGTGTCTGCGTGTGTGAAGTGTGTGAGTGTGTGCACACGTGCGTGTTGTGTGTGTGTGTGTCAGCATCTGAGTGTCGTGTGGATCTGTGTCTGTGTGCGTGTGTCTGCACATGTGTGTTGTGTGTGTGTCTGGACATGCATGTTGTGTGTGTGCATGTGCATGTATGTATGTTGTTGTATTATATAATTTGGACCTGTTTATTCTGTTTCTCAAACATGTTTTTTCTCAGTTGGGGAAGATGCGTCTGACCATCCCCTGTCGCTCCGTGACCTGCTCACACCTGCAGTGCTTTGATGCCACTCTGTACATCCAGATGAACGAGAAGAAGCCCACGTGGGTGTGTCCTGTGTGTGACAAGAAGGCCCCATATGAACATCTTATTATTGATGGGTAAGAGACCACACCCCTGTGTAAATATAAACAAGTGAATGAACATTAGTTATTTAGAGCAATGTTTCTCAAACTGTGGTCCAGCTCCTTCAGATGGGACTGGGAGACTGATGTTTGACTCATTTACAGCTCATTTGACCCACTTTTTGGATAATTTCTGTTTAGAACTACAGTGGAAATGATGTAGTCCACTTTTAGTCCTGGTGTAATCCTGTTATAAACTTGGTTTAGATCTGGAATAGTCCTGTCATGGGCGACAGTAGCTCAGTTGGTAGAGTGTTTGTCCACTGATCCGAAGGTTGGCGGTGCGATTCTAGCTCACACAGATGAATGCTGTCATTGTTTCCTTGGGCAAGACACTTAACTCACCTCAGTGTCTGCGTACACTGGTGTGTGAATGGGTGAGTGGTTCCTGTCATAAAGCACTTTGAGCACCTTGAAGGTGGAAAAGCGCTATAGAAAAATGTGACCATTTACCATTTACCATGGACCTGGTTTAGACCTGGTTTAGTCCTGTTATAAACCTGGTTTAGATCTGGAATAGTTCTGTTATAGACCGGGTTTAGATCTGGTTTAGACCTGGTTTAGTCCTGTTATAAACCTGGTTTACATTTGGAATAGTCCTGTGATGGACCTGGTTTAGACCTGGTTTAAATCTGGAATAGTCCCATTTTACATCTGAAATAGTCCTGTTATAGACTTGGTTTAGACCTGGTTTAGTGTTGTTATAAACCTGCTTTAGATCTGGAATAGTCCTGTTATAGACCTGGTTTAGACCTGATTTAAACTTGGTTTAGTCCTGTTATAAACCTGGTTTAGATGTGGAATAGACCTGGTTTAGACCTGGTTTAGACCTGGTTTAGTCCTGTTATAAACCTGGTTTAGATCTGGTGAGACTCTGTAAGCCAAATTTTTCCTTTAGTGATATTTATTCCTTTTGTGAAAAGTTTGAGAGCCACTGATTTACAACAGATCAAACACAGAAATGTTTTGATGTAAAACCAAACGTGTAAGAGACCATCCAATAGTTCCCATAAATAACCCAAAAATACAGATAAATCATCATGTTTACAGACTCTTTATGGAGATCTTGAGCAGCTGTTCTGACTGTGATGAGATCCAGTTTAAAGAAGATGGAAGCTGGTGTCCAATGAGGTCTAAGAAAGAGGTGCAGGAGGTGTCTGCGACTTTCAATGGTGTGGCATCAGGTAGGATCTGTTAATAGTGTTTATTTCAGTGCATATATTATATAGACATTGTGCTGTGCGTTTCAGATTTGTCTCGGACAGAAGCCCACGAACAGAAAAGGTCAAACGAGAGCAAAAAGAAAGTGGACGTTATCGATTTAACCCTCGACAGCTCGTCAGAAGAGGACGAGCCGCCTCTGAAAAGGCCCTGTCCCTCTCTCTCCCCTGTGTCTCCGCCCATCAACAAGGGGTAAGTGTAGTCTGTTCTGATACTGCACATTGACATGACATTGGGGGGGATGCTGCCTACAGTTAGCATCAGACCCCTAGGGAATGACATCAGCTGCAAAGTGTCAGTTTTAGACAGGGTCAAATGCTTTTCTGTGGCTGATTGTGTTTTTTTGTGTGTATTTTATTTATAGAGTTTTAAACCTGCACCAGAGCTCTCCCGTTGCCAGAGCTCCCAGCATGCCTCCAGTAGAGAACAGCTACATCCCTCCACCTCCTCCACTCATCCAGGACTACCGCCACTACTATCACACCACCAGTGACCTGCCTGGTATGTGTCCACAGGAAGCACACGCAGCTTTTGTCTTGGACAGTGCTCTGCCCGACTGTGCAGGCTCCTTTAAGGACAAGTTCAGTTTTATTTATACAGTTTTATTTTTGACTTGAAGTTGGCCTGTCACTATAAATAAATCAACTCATCACTCAGTATATAAAAGAGGGAACTACATTTTTTGGGTCAATATTTTTCATGTACTGGAATATTTTTGGTTATTTTTTTTATTATATGATAAGATTTGAGGCGTAAAAGTTTGAATGAATAACCCATTACAGACTCAAACTAGCAACTAAAGTGTTTCATTCTGCAGCTCATGATTTTTAACAATGTTGAATAGTTTTTGTAGTTTAAATATGCTCGAGTTATTGTGTCAGTGGCAGAAATTAGTTTCAGTGTTATTGTTTATCATCTATATTTACTTCAGTGATATATCAAACTTGTGTTATGGTGACAGTGCTACCTTTAAAATAATGTACTAAGCCCTTTTTTAGGCTCATTTGATCAGTTCCGCCAACAACAACTAGACCCCTGATGCAGAATGAGTAGAAACAGTAAAAGTAGAAAAAACAGCAAAAGCAGTAATAAACAGAGATGTGGAGTGAAGATGAGCCAGACGACACATGAAACACGTGAAACATATGATAATAATAATAATAATAAATTTTATTTATATAGCGCTTTTCAGGACACTCAAAGTCGCTTCACAGTGGATACAATAATAAAATATCACAAAAATTTACAACATAAAATCAAGCATTAAAACGGGAACAGTTCTGTCATTGTGTAAATGTAATATTATGTTTTATTCTTTTCTTCCAGAATTAAACTTCTTCTCCTTCCTTCAAGGTGACAATCAGGTATGTTGAGCTCCATCTGGCTGTTTTATCTGTTACTACCGTGAGATGTGACAAAGCTCTCTGTGTCCTCCAGCATTACAACATGGTCATGGCAGCTGCCGCTGCGTCCGCCTCCACCTCCGAAGGAGCACGAGCTGTTGCTAAGCCGCTTCCTGCCTTACAGCTCGGCTCACATGATGCGCGAGCAGTCCGGCTCTCTGGGAGTTACCAACGGCGGCAGTAAACAGCGGCAGTAACAGCGGCAGTAGCTCCAGCCTGGTATCGTCCAGCAGCCTGAGGGACAAAGACCGGGATAGGGACATGTCTGGACTCTCGCGCTCCTCTGTGGAGGCTGCCGCTGCCGTAGCAGCCATTTATGGATCTATGTCGGACGTGATCTCTCTGGACTAGGACTCACAGGACGGAGTGAACTCTGGAGGTCTGTAAATAAAGAGAAAGAAGGATTACAGTGCTATGTACAGAGAGTAAATCTATTTTCCATTGGACTTATTGTGTATATACACTTAGGACGCTGGTCCTCTGAGTTTCTTCAGTTGATATTTTTCTGTGAACACTGAAGACTTTTTCACCTCCCCATGTGGCCCTATAATTATTCTACCTTTTCTACTCAGTTTGTACTGTTTTGTTTGGATATTTCATGTGAATGGCATTACTTAAGTATAATGTTATAATCCGCACACATGTAGAATGTGAAGCACATGACTGTGTGTAGAAGCGGATGCAACAAACCCATGCTTCATTATGGTGACTGATTCAACTTACTGTAGATTCATTTTATTTTTAAATTATTTATGGTTCAAGTTATTGGGTAGATGCAGTTTAATGCACTCCCTCTGCCTTAGACATATTCTTCACTAGGTTACAAAAGATTGTTGTTTTTTCTTTTAAAACGAGTGTTTAAAGGGGCAAAATGAAAAGAGAGAGTTCATAAAGCGTTAGGCTGTTTGGCCTGTCACTTTTCCAGATAAGACTTTGAAGCTCCTTGAGAGGGAGTGTTGGACCCCAGCTCCACACACAAGTGAAGGTGGTTGTCCTCCATTTTTTTAGAGCAGTATCAGCTTTGCATGTGCAGGCGAACTGCCAAACTCATCTGCTTTACTTTTTGATACAAAAGACATTGATCTTGCTCAGTATATTTCCAGCTGCCTCAAAGATCAGACATTTTGAACTCCAAGCCATTCATTCGTTTTGAACACCACCTTGCATTATTTGAGTTGTGCTTATAAGATTTATTTATTTACTATATATTTTCAGCATATGTTTGATTTGTGAATATGCATTGCTGTCAATGTAAGTGACTTTCTTTTGTAATTATAAAATAAATATTTAAAGATGTCTGATAAGTACCACGTCCAGTTTGTTGTACAAATTGGATTGCTCAGAGGTTGTGGTAGTGTACACTCAAATGATCCAATATTAAGACTTCAAGACCAAAAAGTCATAATGCTCCTTTATGTAACTGTTCTGGATCAAGTTCTACCTCCATATATGTGCTAATGTGACTATTCTGAATAGCTGAAATCTGCCTGTCCATAATGATGATGATAATAATAATAATAATAATATGTATTAAAGGTAAACATTTGTATGCATATTCTGGACCACAAACAGCAGAAATCATATTTATTTAAAAAACGTATTCAAATCAGCATATATATATATATAAATTATATATTTATATATATATATATTATATATTTATATATATTTTTTTATTTATATATTTATATATATATATATATATATATATATATATGTATATATGTATATATGTATATATATATATATATATATATATATATGTATATATATATGTATATATATATGTATATATATATATATATATATATATATATATATATATATATATATATATATATATATATATATATATATATATATATATATATATATATATATTACACACACGCACACATTTCAAACTGTTATCGATCTAAACCACGCTGAAGGCTCATATCGTTAGTTTAATACATGGATCTATTAAAATAAGTTTAATAGCTCTCTGTCTCTGCAGCTCAGTGGCTCATATACGTCGTCGCGCTGTGCCTGTGTCAGCGCGTCGTGCCTGCGTCGTCGCGTCGTGCTTGCATCAGCGCGTCGGCGATGACGTTTATAGTGAGCGGCGCCGTTTCAGACTGTAATGGGAGCTGGCGATTTTTTCATTATTTTGATAGTGTAATCTGTGAATGGCGCCGAAACAGGACCCGAAACCTAAATTTCAAGAAGGTAATGATCTAACAGTGTCGATGAAATGTAGACTGCACGTGCGGGGGCATCGGGCTGATCCTCGAGACAAACGAGGCGCCATTGAAGCAGCCCCCAGAGCTCACAGACCCCGAGCTCAGGGGCGCATTGTGTCTTTGTACAAAATCAACACATTTTCCCCATAGGATTTTTATTTACCGCTGTCGACCTGCTCCAGATAAGTGTTTAGTGCGTGGTGGTGTAAAGTTGGTGTTCGTTCGTCATAAAGCGGCCTCAGTTCTGTGGAGTGGAGCTCATTGTTTGCACAGACTGGCTTCACGCGCATCTCTCAGCTCTTTAACACATTATATAACACATTATTTGATCTAGCAGTTACACAGGGGACAGGGATGTTGAATGAACGGGGTTTTGAGGTACATGTGCGTCACAACAGTGGTGTTTGCAGTGACTGTGTGAAATCCCTTTATTTTAGGTGAAAGAGTGCTGTGTTTTCATGGGCCTTTGCTCTACGAAGCTAAGGTAGGTCTAATGCTCAGATCATTATGTGTGATGCATTTTCATATTCACTGATTGTGACTGTTCTCTCTGCAGTGTGTGAAAATCAACGTGAAAGACAAACAGATCAAATATTTTATTCATTACAGCGGCTGGAACAAAAAGTAGGTGTGGGTCATGCTCACGAATCTATGTACTGCTGATTTTTGACACGTTGATGTTCTTTCAGCTGGGACGAATGGGTTCCTGAAAGCCGTGTTCTGAAGTATGTGGACAGTAACCTGCAAAAACAAAAAGAGCTTCAGAGGGCTAATCAGTAAGAATGTTTTTGTACCATTTCACCCTGTATAATTTCTATAATTTATACCATTTCACCCTGTATAACCTCACTGGTGTAAAGAGGACACTGCAGATAGTTTGATGTTGCTATCTGTCTTACAGAGACCATTATGTAGAAGGAAGAATGAGGGGAGCTGCACCAAATAAGAAAATCCCTGCCCCACCGCAGAAAAATGAAGTGTGAGTTTTGCATGTACAGACCAGGGCTGTACGAAGGGGTGTAGCTCCAAATACCCTTTACTCAACAGTCCGATGCCCCTGGTTGGATGATCCTTTGCCATAGAACAAGTCTGCATTATTATTATTTTTTTTTTGCGAATATTTGGAGTATCAACTTATGTTATGTGCACTTCAGCAATGTATGAAGAATTGGACCATGTTTACTTTAAACTGGTTAGCAATATATTGGGTTAAGCTTAACGTACATGACAGAAAAAGAAAAATATGAGGCACTCAGAAAATATTTTTAAAGCTGTTATTTGAAGAGGACAGGGTCAGAACCCGTGTGTGTTTTCAGGCTGTGTCACAGGTGGACATCACTTTAAACTCACTGCAGGTGTGGACGCTTCCTTCAGTTTAGTTTAGTTTAGTTTAGTTTATTAGTTTATTTGAAGGGGTAGTGTGCAAAAAAACATTAATAGATGCTTTGCACCAGATTATAGCCAAAGCTAGTTTCCGTCTGTAGTCCCTGAACAGGTGAAAAATACAATACATTATAAAATACAAGCAATATAACACAGGAACAGCAACAGTTCTACGTGGACACTTGGGTAGTCCTTTCATTTCTATAGAACCATGTGATTTAAGACACTAGAGGGCAGTAAGTTCACAGAAGCGCCTCATCTCTGCTGTTTTTAAACTACATATTTTATACAGGTTTCTCTTTTCCCTCAGAATTGTCTAAAATGTCAGCATTCAAAGGGTTAACAGTATCTCAATGTTTTTCTCTGCAGGAAAGCCAAAAAGAATAAACAGAAAAGTAAGTAGTGTTTTTTATCATTACGGTAATGTTTTTATCACAATAATGAGGTGAATGTGTTTTTATCACAATAATGAGGTGACTGCAGTGCACATGTGAAACGGTCTGTATCTGTACATTAATTCATGTTTGTGTTTTTGAATTAGCTCCTGGAGCCGGAGAAGGAACCAGCTCAGGAGGCGATCCAACCCACCCTCCACGAAAGAAGAGAGCGCGGGTCGACCCCACAGTGGAGAGTGTAGGTTCACAACCCTTAAGATGACCCATGGATAGTGTAGGTTCACAACCTTTTACATAATTTCACACATAGGGTATGTAGGTTTGCAGCCCTGAAGTTTACACATGGAGAGTTTAGGTTCACAGCCCTTAAGTTGACCCATGGATAGTGTAGGTTCACAGCCCCTTACTTAAGTTCACACAGAGCATTAATGTTACACTGTGTGTCCTACAGGAGAGACTTTTATAAATCGTGTTGAGGTAAAAAGTGAAAATCCCAGAAGAACTGAAACCATGGCTTGTTGATGACTGGGATTTGATAACTCGTCAGAAACAGGTGACTATTTATAATATATAATAGTATATAACATTTGTCATATTTGGACCCAGGTCCAAACCATGTTTTAAAACTTTATTTAAATGTCATTTTTAAGCTTTTCCATCTCCAGCTAAAAGAACGTTGACGCTGTTCTTGAAGATTATGCAAACTATAAGAATCAAGAGGAAAACACGGACAGCAAGTAATTTAAACAAGAAAATATTTGAATATGGTGAAGGTTTAAAGAGCTGCATTAGTGAAGCTGTGTTTTCTCAGAGAGTTTGCTGTGAACGAGGTGGTGGCTGGAATCCGTGAATATTTCAATGTGATGCTGGGCACACAGCTGCTGTACAAGTTTGAGCGGCCTCAGTATGCTGACATTTTGGCCAATCACCCAGACACGTCCATGTCCCAGATCTACGGCGCTCCTCACCTGCTCCGACTCTTCGGTAAACAAAGACCCTGATCTCATCTATGGTGATGCCAAACAAGCATTCTAGCCTCTTGCTAACAAATCTACACGAGAAAAAACATTTGAATTTTCATTATTAGTGTGAAAAAGTGCTATATGATGTTAACTTAATGATATCTGAAAAAAAGATCAATGTAATAATCATCCAGTTTGGCAATCTGAATCCGCCTCGACGCTGTAAAGTGAAACTACACAGGGAACTTGCCAGGAGAGGGCAGCACTACAGACACCAGATTTCAGCATTAAAATATAAAGTGAAGGCAAATTGTTTCTCAAGACCTGCTGACCTCTTTATGTGTACAGTATTAAATAAAAGTGGCCAAACATACACACAAACAATATATATAAAATGCAATGTTTAATATCATTTTCTCTGAATTCCAGTGAGAATCGGCGCCATGCTGGCGTACACACCGCTGGATGAGAAAAGCCTCGCTCTGCTCCTCAGTTACCATCCAGGACTTTTTGAAGTGAGTTTCTGTCTCTGTTCACAAAGTGAAAGTGAATGTGCTGAAGGGGTTCTGTCTTGCAGATACCTGGTGAAGAACTCTGCCCTCACTGTTCAATGCCAGTGACTACGAGGTGGCGCCCCCTGAGTACCACCGGAAGGCTGTGTGAGGTCACATGGTGGACAAAGTCACATTTTCTTTGATCCGTTTTGTTTCATGTGGAGTTTAAATGCACTTTTTCTGTGATGTTTTCAGTTCCACTTTTTTTAGTTTTATTCTGATGTTTGTCCATCATTTTCTATTAAAAGTATTTTTTTTTCTCAGTCGTGTTTTTTGCTTTTTCATATTTACCAGCTTTAGGAGTGTTTATTCAGAAGTAACAAGTTTTTAACTGCATAAATATACATGGCAGACATCATAAACCGCAAGTACCATCATCTGCTCTATCCTCTCTCTCCCCTCTCCTCCTCTTTTCTCTCCTCTCTTTTCCCCCTCTCTCCTGTCTTCTCTCTCCTCTCGGCCCCCTCTTCTCTTCTCCTCTCAGCCAAATATTAACGTTCCCTTAAAAACACTTGAAAGACTTGGCGATGCTGCAGTGTTTTTAAAATCCTTCTGTAGAAGTGCGCGTGCCAAAATAGCGCCGCGGTCACTCCGAGCGTCCACGTGACGCGCACACGAGCCGCTCTTATGCAGAAAAAAAATAGTGAAACAAAGCCATGTGTGCGTCTGGACAAAAGTTCTTCTGTCGTGAGGAATTATTAAGCCTCGTTTATTTATGACATATTCGAAACAATGCAGGGTAGTTTAAGCACACTTAAAGAGGCACACTTATATTCTGTGAGATCACCAGCAGAGGGGCAGCATTCACTCAGACATATCTGTTCAGACTTGTGTGAAAAACATAGATGTCTGTGATATTCAGGTTTATTCATGTATTTGAACATGAGCCCTACACACCGCCTGCCCCTATTTCTCTGTGGATTGCCATTCACCTGTTTTAAGTGTCAAAGCAAAGTCCACAGCAGTGAACAGGAGGTCCATCTGAGAGTTTTCAGGAGTTTTCAGGAGTTTTCAGGATCACTGGCCTTTGTTCGGAGGACAGTGTTTTTGTGGTGCTTCTTTCACAGAGAGCGTTAAACTGAGCCTTCAGCTTCTAAACCACTTTTCAAAAGTTTTCAGGTTCAATAAGGTCATTCAAGGGCAGGGAGACCAAACACAAGTTGAACACATTCAGCTTGTTTTTGCTCTTCTAGACTACACAGAACATGACCAGACCAGTATTTTTCACTGCAGGTTACACAAAACATGACCAGACCAGTGTTTTTCACTGCAGGTTACACAGGACACGACCAGACCACTGTTTCTTCACTATAGGTACTGTCTAAACCAAATGTGAATAACTATAGTCTTTTATCATCTAATTATAATCTATGATCAAACTGGAGAGTCACGGCAAAGAGCCATCAGCTGTACAAAAGATCCCTTTTTGGGCTTTATTTTGGGCCTCGCTCTGTATGGCTGTTCTGGATGGTGGAGGAGGGGGGTGTGGACATGGACACACTTGCTTTTCTTTGCCTGAAATGTTCCACGGTATGGCATTACACATATCTGCCTTAGATTTAATTATCTCCAAAGATCTGACTCTTAACTTGGCCTGATGATGTCACATACCTCTTTTCATGGAGATGGGATTAATTCTACGCTGTGGAACATTTCAGGCAAAGTGCAAAACATCATGGACACAAGCAGGTAACGTACACTCTACCTGGCACCTGGCAGAACATTGTTTTTATGTGTCAATAGTAATAACCCCCCTCATGACAAGTCTGTATTGGTGTTTGAAGACTCAAGAATGTGATAATGTCATACTTCATATGGAGTCAGGGGTCACACACAGTTCTTTTGATTGCCCTGTACTTTACCACGAAATCTCCAAAAGGTAAATTTACAAATGTTGAACAAACCACCAACACCACCAACACAGCAACAACAGCAACAACAACAGCAACACAAGCAACAACAGTAACAACACCAATAACAACAACAGCAACAAAAATAACAGTGGCAACAGCAACACCAACAACAACAAATAAAGCAACAACACCAAAACAACAACAACACCAACAAAAACACCAATAACAGCAGCAACAACAGCAACAACACCAAACACAGCACCAACAACAACAATAACACCACCACCAAAAACAACAGCAACAATTACAACACCACCAACAATAACAGCGACAACAACAACACCGCCACCACAAACAACAACAGCAACACCACTAACAACACCACAAGCACCAACAATAGCAAAAACAACAACACCACCATCAACAATAACAGCGACAACAACACCAACAACAAAAACAGCAACGCCACTACCAAAAACAACAGCAACAATAAAGCCACCACCAAAACACTAACAACACCACCAAGATCAACAGGAATGGAATGGGCTTCCAGGCAACCTAAAGAACATGACTGATTTTTACAGCTTTTCATGGGCTGTCAAAAATTGGATTCTGGAGCACCAAACATGCTCACACTAACAATACCAGACGGGTATTTTGCCATCAGGTGTTACCCTTGTGGGTAATGCAATGCAATACATTGCATGCATTGCATTGTATTGCACATTGCACTCTTGACTTGTAAATACTTATTTTACTGCATATTTGTATATTGTTCCTCCAAGTCTTATTTTATAGTGTGTGAGTGTGTATTGATTATATTGCTTACATTTTATATTGTATTGTATTGTATTATATTGCTTAAATTTTATTGTATTTCTCACCTGCTCAGGAACTACAGATGGAAACTAGCTTCGGCTATAATCTGGTGCAGGGCATCTTTAATGTTTTTTGCACATTGTCCCTTTCAAATAAACTAATAAATAAATAAACAAGTAAACACCATCAACAGTAACAGCGGCAACAACAACAGCAACAACACCACCAACAACAAATGCAGCAACACCAAAAACAACAGCAACACCAACAACAGCAACACCACCAAAAACAGCAACAACTCCAAAAACAACAGCAACATCACTAACAACAACAGTAACAATAAAACCACCAATAACAAATACAGCAACAACACCAACAACAACAGTCACAACACCAACAACAGCAGCACTACCACTACCAAAAACAACAGTAATTCTAACAACAACAGCAACAACATCACCTGCAACAACAACAGCAACACTACCACCAACAACAGCAACACCAACAAAAACATCACCAACAACAACAACAGCAACACTACCACCAACAACAGCAACACCAACAAAAACATCACCAACAACACCACCAACAACAACAACAGCAAAAACACCAACGCCAACAACAACAGCAACAATAACACCACTACCAAAACAACAATAACAACTGCAACAACACCACCAACAGCAAATACAGCAACAACACCACAAACAACAACATCACTAACAACAACAGCAACAATAAAACCACCAATAACAAATACAGCAACAACACCAACAACAACAGTCACAACACCAACAACAGCAGCACTACCACTACCAAAAACAACAGTAATTCTAACAACAACAGCAACAACATCACCACCAACAACAGTAACAACACCAATAACAACAACAACAACAACAACAACAATACCACCTGCAGCAACAACACCACCACCAACAACAAATACAGCAACAAAAGCAACACTACCACCAACAACAGCAACACCAACAAAAACATCACCAACAACAACAACAACAGCAACACTACCACCAACAACAGCAACACCAACAAAAACATCACCAACAACAACAACAACAACAGCAAAAACACCAACAGCAACAATAACACCACTACCAAAACAACAATAACAACTGCAACAACACCACCAACAGCAAATACAGCAATAACACCACAAACAACAACACCAACAACAATACCAACAAAAAACACCAGCAACAACAACAACATCAACAACAATACCACCAGTACCATCACCACCAACAACACCAA
>NW_022986748.1:0-18274 GCF_009829125.3 Periophthalmus magnuspinnatus
CAATATGGCATTAAACCTATCCATGGAGACAAGCAGATGGTGCTACCAGGCCAAATTATGGGTCAGATCTGTGGTGAGGCAACCCTGCCCGTAGAAGAATGCATGTTTTTCAAGATATATATGTATATTGTTTTAGGAATACTGTAATTTAATAAATACAAGCTAGATCATTTTAATGCAATACCATGGAACATTCCAACCAAAGCAATCTCCACTACAAAAAGCTTCAGCTTTGCATTTTTGTATCTACAATGAGTTTCTTCTCTGAGTAAAGTTTTTCTTGGAAAAATGACTTCTGTTTTGACATTGATTCACCGTTTTGAAAGCTAAAACCCTGCAAATGAAAAGCCACACGCAGTGACAAAGGCTGCTCTGACTGTACTTAATTAATTCCTTAACAGTCTGTAGAGGTCCAGTTGCTGCCTAGGATTTGCTTTCTGTTTGTGTCAGGCTTTTTAAGGTGGCCCCAGATAGTATCTACACCAGCTATGAAAACAACAATGTCTGAATACAAGTTTAGGCCTCTGCAAGTTGGTTAAAATCAGCAAATTTAACATGAGAAGTTTTCCACTAGTACAGTGCCTGTCAAAAGACCCAAAGAAAACAGTTCTTTTGCGTGACTGGGCAACTTCATGTGAGTCCTGTGAGTTTCTCAGAAAGCTGTGAACACTGAGCTTTATATTCATGCTTATTCCAAGAACTGGCAAAGTATTTACAAGCTTCTGCTGCTAAGACTTTTATTGTACCGCCCCTCCACACTGGGAGACATAGCTTCACTTATTTTTTGCATGTTGTTACTGTTGTAACTTGTAACCGTTATAGAATCTAGATTTTCATTTGAAAAGTAAACATTGATACTGAAAAAAATACACACATAAATATAACAAAACAAGGCCTATTCTAAATAGTTTTAGTATGGACTGGATCTTCATCAGTACTAGTATAAGATCACTGAGCATAATTTAAAACAATAGCCTTTTATTTACCAGTTACATTCTATTGTTTTAAAATGTGTTGTTGTGTGTTAAATGTTGTATGTATAGTAAATATATTCTAATTTATACCAAATATTGAACCTTCTACTTGGTAGTGAAATAACATTTTTATTTCTTGTATCATGTCAACGTCATTATTCTCCAGATGTACATGGAACATATGAAGTCTAGTGTAAAGGTCAAGTAGTCATCTGTTTTCACATGTATGGAAAAAACATTACCTCTACAATTCAGATAAATTCTGTAGGAGAGAGCTAAAATGAGATGAGTGTAATCTACAAACAGCCATTTACAAACTTTTTTTTAAATCTATTGTCAAAAATTGACCCAGTAGGGGGCGTTTAACTGGCTATCATGCACTACATTTCTCACCACCAGAGGGTAGACTGGGCTCAAAAATGAAACCTGTGCACGTGAGAAAACAAAATACAGTGTAGAAGCCTGGTTTAGTCCAAATAATCACGTGGCCTATAAACGTTTGGCCTATACCTTTTTTTTTTTTTTTTACTAGTTTTTCTTAAATGATTTTAATAAAACTATTTGTGCATTGTTACCCATACATACAGCAAATACAAAATCTGCTGCACAGTGCTTCATTACTCAAACTTCTTCAGCAGACAAAGGAAAAACAGATGGGGCCTGTCTATTAGTAAAATATCGAAGGTCTACTGAGTGTATTTACTGCGGCTCCTCTCTTATACACCATCCATTTACGAGATACACGAATCAGATCCATAAACTGCAGTCTATGGTCAGAGCATGATGCAGGAGATTTGGAGGAGGCAGGAGGAGGACTTGGGTCCATGCAGCCTCCGGAGAAGGGCGGGGCCAGCGGCAGCAGCACCCTGATCATTCCGCACAGCCAAACCACCACCACCACACCATCACCACCACCTCCACGCCGAACCCTTCTGTCTCCAGCCCGCGGGATGGACCTCGGTTCATCGCCACACTTCCATCCACACACCGGCTGACACTGGGATGATGCAGAGGGGCAAAAGGATGGAGTCGCGTGGTGTGAAACCGTGTAAACGAGGTGCACTCTGAGCGTCAGCAGGAGCATCGCGCTGCGCTCCGATGCAGCAAAAATCGCCATTGTTTGGATGCGCAGCGGACTGAAAGAAAACATACATTGTGCTTTGAGTGTGTTTAACGCAAGGACATTATGGCTTCAGTGCTCATCGTTGCCTTTCATATCTACTGGTTTATTCAGGTAAGAGGTTTTTTTTTCCCCTTCTCTCCAAGAACGCCTTATGGATGTCGCTCATGTCATGTTGGCTAGTACCAGCGCGGCTTTGTTTGAGCAAATAAATCTGATTCATATTTGAGTTTGTCGAGAAAAAACGGTATTATGAATGTATTGTTAAAAATGTGTGTGTGTTGGACATAGAAATCTTAGGCGCCGTGGCACAGCAAAGCAGCTTGGTTAAGTCAGGCAGCCAGCCGCTCGTTTTGTCCTGCGGAAAGTGGGTCAGTCGGCTGCAGCCTCAGAGATACCTCGTGCATGTCTGTCAGCTCCAGTGAGTCTCACACAGACACTCACTGCACGGGCCCGTCCTGCTCCACTCACAGCGGTCTCCAGGCACTGCATCCTGGGACCGCAGCATCACTGGGGACAGCTGCGCGGAAGACAACATCCCTGAGGTTATGGACATATTGATCAATGACCTGGCACATCATAGAAAACATAGGGAATTTACTGTGCCTATAGAAACTTGGCTAGACGGTTAGAGGTAGGGTTTTGACTGTAGCACTTGGTCTTAGAAGTCAGGTTTGTATTTCATTTGTTTTATCACTTATTTAGAGGTTATTTTTAACTTATTTAGAAGTGCATAACATTACTGGTGTTCATCACTTGCTTGTTCGCCTGAAACGTTCCACATTATGGTATTTAATGAATTACAGGCTTTGCAAAAAAAAAAAAAAAAAGATCTCGTTAAACATGCATTCTCATTTTGAGTGGGTTGTCTCTCCACAGATCTGACCTGTAACTTGATCTGTTGGCATCAGCTGCTTGTCTCCGTGGACAAGTTTAATGGCATATGGAATCTTCCAGGCAAAGCAATCACATGTGTGGCCCAATCAGAGCTGAAGAGTTTTTTAGTGATTCTTCCTGATCCATGTGGTGTGTTTGATGGTGTGTCCATATCCTCTAGTTCTGCTCAAATTTGTTAAACTCACTGTATATGTTCCTCATTCCCCTGTAATCTGACATGAGGTTTGACTGTCAAGCCTAGTCGAGAAATGTTGACAGTGTATTGGTCAACTAGTTATTTTATTTAGATTATAAAGATATATATCTGTCAATAGCAGAAATGAGGAGTGAGCTAGCTGAAAATTCAGTAGGTCTTCTGTTATGAGAGCAGTTTTGGTCAAACACATCGTTACAACATAGAGGCAGCCTACTGAACAATTTTGAGAGATTTTGTCAGTATCACACGACTGCCCCATTAAACGATGCAAAGGCCATGTCTTTAGTGAACCAAACGTTTCTTCTATAGCTGCAACTAAACAGTGCTAGAAGAATCCCATTACAACTGAATTAGAGGGCCAGGGGGATATCCATCAATATATTAATATAAACCAATGTGATATATTACATTTGTGTGTAGTTTGTGAGAGAAATCTTTCTGAGGGAGCGTGTATGCTAGAATACTAGGACCTAAACAAAGACTTTATTTCCGTCTATTTTCATATTGTTGTTAAGTCAGCTAAGAGCATTGAGTATTTGCAGACCTCTGTATCGTGCAGTACCTTTGAATCGTGCAGTACCATAATCCTATTTCAGCATATTCTCTAATGATGGAAAAAACATTGTAACGTAGATTCTATGAATCAATACTAAATCATATATTGTGACAGTACTTACACCCCGACCTTTCAGCAGCACTCTCATTTATTGTTTTACACTTTAACTAGTTGTTCATTTTTCAAAGCTAAGCTAAAAGTAATCAGTGGTACACCAGAAACACAAATGACACATGGCTAAATTAAGTGAACTCCAAACTCCTTAGTATAGTCTGGCAGTTGTTTTTATATCTTTGTATTCAGGTTAACTTCTGTTTGTGTTTTAGCTCCTCTGTGTTATTAAGGGCAGCTTATATAAGTGTAACAGTGCAGTGCAAATAGGCCCAGTCTGTTTCTGTGTATCTCATTTACCCTGATTCAACCCTGGCTCTTGTGGAGATTTTGTGAATTGTAGTCAAACAATTGTGTTCAGATTATTTGTGCACTTTCACATCCACAGATTAACCCAACATCAGAATATTCATTATTATTTGTTTTACTTTTATGGCCATATAGGATTACACTGACCAAACATGGGTCTTCTGAGGCTTGTGAAAGATAAAAAAAAAAAAGTCTATATAAAATCCAATATTGTGTTATTTTATATATGGATAATCTAACATCCTCCCACTCCTGTCTCCCTTAATGATAATTTATAAATATGATGTAAGCAGTTGGCCACATCCCAAGTCAACATTAATGGTTTTCTATGACATTTTATTTCTATTAAAAAGTATTGCTGTTAAATGTGAGACTCTTAGACTTCATTTTTATATATAGATTAAATTGCTGATGTTATGGAACTTTAATTGCACAAGTTGTAGTTGAGTTGTAATGTTTTCTTCCATGTTCTCATCTAAACATGACCTTATATATACATAAATGCAGAAATAGTTTATTTTAACTCAAAAGTTGAGTTAAAATACCTAGGTACCCTGTGCACGGCAGAGGATTGATGGGTGAATGCCCAGTAGACTGGTGGACCTCATTGGTCGTATTCATACGGTAATGGTCTTTGGTTGGAGCTGTCAGGGGCTTGTCTTCCTCCAAGTATAAAACAAAAACTGTTAAGGTTTGCATGATAATGTTGGCAGCTGCCTGAGGGTGCCGCCTCCTGACCCGCCCCACCCCCCTCTTCACTGCCCATTCATAGGGTCACATGCTCCATTCATTCCCCAGCTCCTCTCGTGGAACAACGCCTGTGTGTTTGCATTGAGCGTGTGTCCTCACATGGCAGGCTTGTAATGCACCATGACACAAAGGCAACAAGTGAAACAATATTTTGCAGAAACTTTAAGTGTAATACAGTTTTTAGTTTTACACATGCTCTAAACACTAGGTCATTTCATTTTCACTGTGTTGTAATATGTCAGCTTAGCTTGGACTATTGTGTAACCCTAAGTAGTAGACCCTCAAACTTATTTGTACATCTTATTGCAGTATCCAGATTTTCACCCTTTACCTATTATGTGCAGGGGTGTATTAGCATGCTCCTCTCTGCTCCGTGTCCATGGTAATCCTGGACTCAGACAAACCCAACGAGCATCTCCTCCTCCTTCCCCAAACATGTCCCTCCTTTCATCTCTGTTGCCATGGTGACGACTGAGCGGCCGTGAATCGGGTGAATTGGTATAGATTTTTTTCACTCTCTCTGCCCTGAATTCAGCCCCTGAGGATAGAGCAGTTTTGTTTCTTGTGTTTGATCATTAAGGTTTTATTAGTGATATTTTCACATTACTAGACTATACCAGCGCTTTGCCCTTGACCTTAGAATTAGCATTTTGTATGCTAATGCTAAAATGTTATAAATGTGCAGTAAAGGTTCTGTGGCATTTTAACTGCACACATTTGCAGATAATTTCCATATATACAGGAGTATTTAGTTTTATTGTCATTTCATTTAATGTAGGTCTTGTGTAAAATGTAAAATGTTGAGACAATTGAAATTTCTTTTTACCTTTTTAGAAAGTCCTTTTACGGAGAAGGAGCCTAAATAACCATAGACATAAGTCTCCAAACATGCAAGAAATGCATGTGGCTGGTGCTGATGTTCTGCATGGTTAAAATAAGCACTGTGAACTGTTTATAAGAATACTGAATACTGAATACTGTTATTGCAGCTTTTAAAGGAAATGTTCAATTACATACAGTTGAAACCAGAAGTTTACATACACTATTTAAAAAGACCCACACAAATCAGACTCAACCTTTGCTGTTTTAGGTCAATCGGGATTACCAAAATTATTTCTATTTGCTAAATGCCAGAATGAGAGAAGACTTTTTAAAGACAATTTTTCATTACTTTCTCAGAAGTTTACATAACAATTTGGGAAAACCCAGATGATGATGTCATGTCTTTGGAAGCATCTGATTTGACTTTGTGGTTTATTGATAACATTTGAGTTAATTAGAGACACATCTAAGGATATATTTGAAGACACACCTGTAACACACTGCTTCTTTGTTCAACATCATGGGAAAGTCAAAAGAAATCAGGCAAGATATCAAGAAGACAGTTGTGGACTTGCACAAGTCTGGTTCATCCTTGGGTGCAATTCCTAGATGCCTGAAGGTGCCAAGTTCATTTGTTCAAATAATTATACACAAGTATAAACACCATAGGAATGTTCAGCCATCACACTGCGCAGGATAGAAATAGGTTCTGTGTCCCAGAGAACGCTTTGATCCGAAATGTACCTATTGATCCAGCAAAAGCAAAGCAAAAGACCTTGTGAAGATGCTGCTGAAGCTGGTAAGAGTGTGTCATTATCCACAGTGAAACAAGTACTGTACCGACATGGGCTGAAAGGCCACTCTGCCAGGCAGAAGCCATTACTGCAAAAGACACATAAAAAAGCCAGATTACAGTTTGTAAATGCACACATAATTTTTTGAGACGCGTCCAGTGGTGTGACAAAAGTAAAATGGAACTGTTTAGCCATAATGAGCATGATTACATGGAGAGGAAAAATGGGGAAACATGTAAGCCTGAGAACACCCAACTGTGAAATACAGGGGTGGCAGCGTCATGTTGTGGGGTTGTTTTGCTGCAGGAGGGATTCTTGCACTTAAATAGATGGCATCATGAGGAAAGAACATTATGTGGAAATACTGAAGCAACATCTCAAGGCATCAGCCAGGAAGTTAAAGCTTGGGCACAAATGGGTCTTCCAAATGGACATACTGCCAAGCTGGTTACAAAGAAGCTTAAGTCAATATTTTGGAGTGGCCATCACAAAGCTCTGATCTCAATCCTATTGAAAATGTGTATGTATAAAATGTATGTGCAGACCTGAAAAGGCATGTGCGAGCAAGGCGGCCTACAAACTTGGCTCAGTTACACCAGTTCTGGCAGGAATTTTGGTCCATTCCTTCTAATGAAAGATATGTAAACTTCTGATTTTGAAGAAAGTAATAAAAAAATTGTCAAAAAAAATCCATCTCTCATTATTCTGGCATTTAGCAAATAGAAATAATGTTGGTAATCGTAACTGACCTAAAACAGGAAAAGTCTGATTTCAGATGATGAGAAATAAAAGCATATGCCTTTTTTCATATAGTACAGTGTATATAAATTGGTTTCAACTATTTTCCGCTAATTGTTCATCTCCTGTCTTAATCCCAAACAAATGGAGGACAGTGGGAGGGGTGTCTGATATAATAAAAGCATAATCACTACAAGTAATGCACAGTGAGACCAGAAGGGAAACTCACTGTAGGGAAGCATTTCTTTTATGTGAATGTTTAAGATCTTTTCCATTACTCATTATAATATTTGGTTCTAAAATGGGCAAACTGAAGATAAGCATTCACCATCTTGTCTTCTCCTCTGTTGGCTGCCTTCATTCACACGGCACTGCTGTAATTAAACCAGAGCAGCACCTCGACAGTTGAAAAGGCTAAAATGAACAGGACTTTCTTTATAAGGATACACAAGCTATAGCCTAGGTGGCTGGCAACTCCCAAATGGAACAAACCACACATGAGCATCTGTTTTGGTGTCCAATGCAAAATGTAAGTCTCATCATGTAATCCTCCAGTTTTTCAGTCTGTAAAACATGTGCATTTGTCTCATATTAGTAACACCTTTATTTCTTCAAGGCTTTTACCAAATCTGTGTATCAAATCATCTGTTATCACTGCCTGACCTTGTGTGTGGGGTTTTACTTGAGGAGAGGCAAACAGCTCCTACAGAAAATGACAGTTTTATCTCGATCCTTATTTCCTGTTCTTGTCATGTTTTGGCTGAACACACAATCCTCACTGCAGCTCAGACTCTCCCACTGTTCACTTTAATGAAAGAAGCAGATAGCATCAGCGTCACCTGCACAACGGAAAGCTGTAAAGAACACCTCATTTTTACAGAGCAACGGTGGCTGCCCACACACTTACATCAGGGTCTAGTTTCACAGCCACAGATATACCCTTGTGCGAATAGGTAATGGTCCTTTTGTTACAAACTGGCTGTTTGTACTGCACAGGAAAAAACTGTTCCCCTTGGGACTAACCTGTCCAAACAAGTGAATGTAATTAATATCATGTTTTATAACACACATTCTGTAATTAGATGCATTTTATTTGGTGTTATGATAATATGAGTACCGTAATATCATACATGTTGCATTGTCGTTCACTGGAGATTGAACTGGAAACAAATAACATTTACATACTCAGTCTATTGTAAACAGTCCAGTTTTCAATATGTCTGTAGTAGGTCTGCACAAAATGTGCTCTGCATATGCACAATATCATTCAAATGTTTACAGTAACTATACTACTATACTATACTATACTATACTATACTATACTATACTATACTATACTATACTATACTATACTATACTATACTATACTATACTATACTATACTATACTATACTATACTATACTATACTATACTATACTATACTATACTATACTATACTATACTATACTATACTATAGGAAAATTTCAAGATATTCAGTCACTTTCATTGAGCTTGTTAGTTTTCCAGCATGTTAATCCTGTCTCTCCTGTTTCATTGATATTGTGTTGCTGAATATGTCATTACACTGGTGAAATATGGGAGCCTGCCACTTGGTTCTTGCTGTGACAGGTCAGTAAACTGACCTCTGTGCTTTGATTGTGATGAACTGCAGCAGGGGCCCAGATTCACCTGCAGGGAGCCTCTAATTAATGTTGGCTCCAAGACACAAGACAAATGTTGTGTCCACTTTTCCAAAACTTGTTAGATTTGTCCGTCTTCTATATTTACATCCAAAACAAAGCATTTACAGATCATCATATACTTAGCACCAACGTCTTTAGATATTCATATATATATATAATATATATATATATCATATATGATATATATATATATATATATATATATGAATATCTAAAGACGTTGGTGCTAAGTATATGATCTGTAAATGCTTTGTTTTGGATGTAAATATAGAAGACGGACAAATCTAACAAGTTTTGGAAAAGTGGACACAACATTTGTCTTGTGTCTTGGAGCCAACATTAATTAGAGGCTCCCTGCAGGTGAATCTGGGCCCCTGCTGCAGTTCATCACAATCAAAGCACAGAGGTCAGTTTACTGACCTGTCACAGCAAGAACCAAGTGGCAGGCTCCATATTTCACCAGTGTAATGACATATTCAGCAACACAATATCAATGAAACAGAGAGACAGGATTAACATGCTGGAAAACTAACAAGCTCAATGAAGTGACTGAATATCTTGAAATTTTCCTATAGTATAGTATAGTATAGTATAGTATAGTATAGTATAGTATAGTATAGTATATAGTATACTGTATACTATAGTATAGTATAGTATAGTATAGTATAGTATAGTATAGTATAGTATAGTATAGTATACTATAGTATAGTATGTATAGTATAGTATATATAGTATAGTATAGTTACTGTAAACATTTGAATGATATTGTGCATATGCAGAGCACATTTTGTGCAGACCTACCACAGACATATTGAAAACTGGACTGTTTACAATAGACTGAGTATGTAAATGTTATTTGTTTCCAGTTCAATCTCCAGTGAACGACAATGCAACATGTATGATATTACGGTACTCATATTATCATAACACCAAATAAAATGCATCTAATTACAGAATGTGTGTTATAAAACATGATATTAATTACATTCACTTGTTTGGACAGGTTAGTCCCAAGGGGAACAGTTTTTTCCTGTGCAGTACAAACAGCCAGTTTGTAACAAAAGGACCATTACCTATTCGCACAAGGGTATATCTGTGGCTGTGAAACTAGACCCTAATGTAAGTGTGTGGGCAGCCACCGTTGCTCTGTAAAAATGAGGTGTTCTTTACAGCTTTCCGTTGTGCAGGTGACGCTGATACTATCTGCTTCTTTCATTAAAGTGAACAGTGGGAGAGTCTGAGCTGCAGTGAGGATTGTGTGTTCAGCCAAAACATGACAAGAACAGGAAATAAGGATCGAGATAAAACTGTCATTTTCTGTAGGAGCTGTTTGCCTCTCCTCAAGTAAAACCCCACACACAAGGTCAGGCAGTGATAACAGATGATTTGATACATAGATTTGGTAAAAGCCTTGAAGAAATAAAGGTGTTACTAATATGAGACAAATGCACATGTTTTACAGACTGAAAAACTGGAGGATTACATGATGAGACTTACATTTTGCATTGGACACCAAAACAGATGCTCATGTGTGGTTTGTTCCATTTGGGAGTTGCCAGCCACCTAGGCTATAGCTTGTGTATCCTTATAAAGAAAGTCCTGTTCATTTTAGCCTTTTCAACTGTCGAGGTGCTGCTCTGGTTTAATTACAGCAGTGCCGTTTGAATGAAGGCAGCCAACAGAGGAGAAGACAAGATGGTGAATGCTTATCTTCAGTTTGCCCATTTTAGAACCAAATATTATAATGAGTAATGGAAAAGATCTTAAACATTCACATAAAAGAAATGCTTCCCTACAGTGAGTTTCCCTTCTGGTCTCACTGTGCATTACTTGTAGTGATTATGCTTTTATTATATCAGACACCCCTCCCACTGTCCTCCATTTGTTTGGGATTAAGACAGGAGATGAACAATTAGCGGAAAATAGTTGAAACCAATTTATATACACTGTACTATATGAAAAAAGGCATATGGCTTTTATTTCTCATCATCTGAAATCAGACTTTTCCTGTTTTAGGTCAGTTACGATTACCAACATTATTTTCTATTTGCTAAATGCCAGAATAATGAGAGATGGATTTTTTTTGACAATTTTTTATTACTTTCTTCAAAATCAGAAGTTTACATATCTTTCATTAGAAGGAATGGACCAAAATTCCTGCCAGAACTGGTGTAACTGAGCCAAGTTTGTAGGCCGCCTTGCTCGCACATGCCTTTTCAGGTCTGCACATACATTTTATACATACACATTTTTCAATAGGATTGAGATCAGAGCTTTGTGATGGCCACTCCAAAATATTGACTTAAGCTTCTTTTGTAACCAGCTTGGCAGTATGTCCCATTTGGAAGACCCATTTGTGCCCAAGCTTAACTTCCTGGCTGATGCCTTGAGATGTTGCTTCAGTATTTCCACATAATGTTCTTTCCTCATGATGCCATCTATTTAAGTGCAAGAATCCCTCCTGCAGCAAAACAACCCCACAACATGACGCTGCCACCCCTGTATTTCACAGTTGGGTGTTCTCAGGCTTACATGTTTCCCCATTTTTCCTCTCCATGTAATCATGCTCATTATGGCTTAAACAGTTCCATTTTACTTTTGTCACACCACTGGACGCGTCTCAAAAAATTATGTGTGCATTTACAAACTGTAATCTGGCTTTTTATGTGTCTTTTGCAGTAATGGCTTCTGCCTGGCAGAGTGGCCTTTCAGCCCATGTCGGTACATGTACTTGTTTCACTGATGGATAATGACACACTCTTACCAGCTTCAGCAGCATCTTCACAAGGTCTTTTGCTTTGCTTTTGCTGGATCAATAGGTACATTTCGGATCAAAGCGTTCTCTGGGACACAGAACCTATTTCTATCCTGCGCAGTGTGATGGCTGAACATTCCTATGGTGTTTATACTTGTGTATAATTATTTGAACAAATGAACTTGGCACCTTCAGGCATCTAGGAATTGCACCCAAGGATGAACCAGACTTGTGCAAGTCCACAACTGTCTTCTTGATATCTTGCCTGATTTCTTTTGACTTTCCCATGATGTTGAACAAAGAAGCAGTGTGTTACAGGTGTGTCTTCAAATATATCCTTAGATGTGGTCTCTAATTAACTCAAATGTTATCAATAAAACCACAAAAGTCAAATCAGATGCTTCCAAAGACATGACATCATCATCTGGGTTTTCCCAAATTGTTATGTAAACTTCTGAGAAAAGTAATGAAAAAATTGTCTTTAAAAAGTCTTCTCTCATTCTGGCATTTTAGCAAATAGAAATAATTTTGGTATCCCGATTGACCTAAAACAGCAAAGGTTGAGTCTGATTGTGTGGGTCTTTTTAAATAGTGTATGTAAACTTCTGGTTTCAACTGTATGTAATTGAACATTTCCTTTAAAAGCTGCAATAACAGTATTCAGTATTCAGTATTCTTATAAACAGTTCACAGTGCTTATTTTAACCATGCAGAACATCAGCACCAGCCACATGCATTTCTTGCATGTTTGGAGACTTATGTCTATGGTTATTTAGGCTCCTTCTCCGTAAAAGGGACTTTCTAAAAAGGTAAAAAGAAATTTCAATTGTCTCAGACATTTTACATTTTACACAAGACCTACATTAAATGAAATGACAATAAAACTAAATACTCCTGTATATATGGAAAATTATCTGCAAATGTGTGCAGTTAAAATGCCACAGAACCTTTACTTGCACATGTTATAACATTTTAGCATTAGCATACAAAATGCTAATTCTAAGGTCAAGGGCAAAGCGCTGGTATAGTCTAGTAATGTGAAAATATCACTAATAAAACCTTAATGATCAAACACAGAAACAAAACTGCTCTATCCTCAGGGGCTGAATTCAGGGCAGAGAGAGTGAAAAAAATCTATACCAATTCACCCGATTCACGGCCGCTCAGTCGTCACCATGGCAACAGAGATGAAAGGAGGGACATGTTTGGGGAAGGAGGAGGAGATGCTCGTTGGGTTTGTCTGAGTCCAGGATTACCATGGACACGGAGCAGAGAGGAGCATGCTAATACACCCCTGCCACATAATAGGTAAAGGGTGAAAAATCTGGATACTGCAATAAGATGTACAAATAAGTTTGAGGGTCTACTACTTAGGGTTACACAATAGTCCAAGCTAAGCTGACATATTACAACACAGTGAAAATGAAATGACCTAGTGTTTAGAGCATGTGTAAAACTAACAAACTGTATTACACTTAAAGTTTCTGCAAAATATTGTTTCACTTGTTGCCTTTGTGTCATGGTGCATTACAAGCCTGCCATGTGAGGACACACGCTCAATGCAAACACACAGGCGTTGTTCCACGAGAGGAGCTGGGGAATGAATGGAGCATGTGACCCTATGAATGGGCAGTGAAGAGGGGGGTGGGGCGGGTCAGGAGGCGGCACCCTCAGGCAGCTGCCAACATTATCATGCAAACCTTAACAGTTTTTGTTTTATACTTGGAGGAAGACAAGCCCCTGACAGCTCCAACCAAAGACCATTACCGTATGAATACGACCAATGAGGTCCACCAGTCTACTGGGCATTCACCATCAATCCTCTGCCGTGCACAGGGTACCTAGGTATTTTAACTCAACTTTTGAGTTAAAATAAACTATTTCTGCATTTTATGTATATATAAGGTCATGTTTAGATGAGAACATGGAAGAAAACATTACAACTCAACTACAACTTGTGCAATTAAAGTTCCATAACATCAGCAATTTAATCTATATATAAAAATGAAGTCTAAGAGTCTCACATTTAACAGCAATACTTTTTAATAGAAATAAAATGTCATAGAAAACCATTAATGTTGACTTGGGATGTGGCCAACTGCTTACATCATATTTATAAATTATCATTAAGGGAGACAGGAGTGGGAGGATGTTAGATTATCCATATATAAAATAACACAATATTGGATTTTATATAGACTTTTTTTTTTTTATCTTTCACAAGCCTCAGAAGACCCATGTTTGGTCAGTGTAATCCTATATGGCCATAAAAGTAAAACAAATAATAATGAATATTCTGATGTTGGGTTAATCTGTGGATGTGAAAGTGCACAAATAATCTGAACACAATTGTTTGACTACAATTCACAAAATCTCCACAAGAGCCAGGGTTGAATCAGGGTAAATGAGATACACAGAAACAGACTGGGCCTATTTGCACTGCACTGTTACACTTATATAAGCTGCCCTTAATAACACAGAGGAGCTAAAACACAAACAGCAGTTAACCTGAATACAAAGATATAAAAACAACTGCCAGACTATACTAAGGAGTTTGGAGTTCACTTAATTTAGCCATGTGTCATTTGTGTTTCTGGTGTACCACTGATTACTTTTAGCTTAGCTTTGAAAAATGAACAACTAGTTAAAGTGTAAAACAATAAATGAGAGTGCTGCTGAAAGGTCGGGGTGTAAGTACTGTCACAATATATGATTTAGTATTGATTCATAGAATCTACGTTACAATGTTTTTTCCATCATTAGAGAATATGCTGAAATAGGATTATGGTACTGCACGATTCAAAGGTACTGCACGATACAGAGGTCTGCAAATACTCAATGCTCTTAGCTGACTTAACAAACAATATGAAAATAGACGGAAATAAAGTCTTTGTTTAGGTCCTAGTATTCTAGCATACACGCTCCCTCAGAAAGATTTCTCTCACAAACTACACACAAATGTAATATATCACATTGGTTTATATTAATATATTGATGGATATCCCCCTGGCCCTCTAATTCAGTTGTAATGGGATTCTTCTAGCAACTGTTTAGTTGCAGCTATAGAAGAAACGTTTGGTTCACTAAAGACATGGCCTTTGCATCGTTTAATGGGGCAGTCGTGTGATACTGACAAAATCTCTCAAAATTGTTCAGTAGGCTGCCTCTATGTTGTAACGATGTGTTTGACCAAAACTGCTCTCATAACAGAAGACCTACTGAATTTCAGCTAGCTCACTCCTCATTTCTGCTATTGACAGATATATATCTTTATAATCTAAATAAAATAACTAGTTGACCAATACACTGTCAACATTTCTCGACTAGGCTTGACAGTCAAACCTCATGTCAGATTACAGGGGAATGAGGAACATATACAGTGAGTTTAACAAATTTGAGCAGAACTAGAGGATATGGACACACCATCAAACACACCACATGGATCAGGAAGAATCACTAAAAAACTCTTCAGCTCTGATTGGGCCACACATGTGATTGCTTTGCCTGGAAGATTCCATATGCCATTAAACTTGTCCACGGAGACAAGCAGCTGATGCCAACAGATCAAGTTACAGGTCAGATCTGTGGAGAGACAACCCACTCAAAATGAGAATGCATGTTTAACGAGATCTTTTTTTTTTTTTTTTTTGCAAAGCCTGTAATTCATTAAATACCATAATGTGGAACGTTTCAGGCGAACAAGCAAGTGATGAACACCAGTAATGTTATGCACTTCTAAATAAGTTAAAAATAACCTCTAAATAAGTGATAAAACAAATGAAATACAAACCTGACTTCTAAGACCAAGTGCTACAGTCAAAACCCTACCTCTAACCGTCTAGCCAAGTTTCTATAGGCACAGTAAATTCCCTATGTTTTCTATGATGTGCCAGGTCATTGATCAATATGTCCATAACCTCAGGGATGTTGTCTTCCGCGCAGCTGTCCCCAGTGATGCTGCGGTCCCAGGATGCAGTGCCTGGAGACCGCTGTGAGTGGAGCAGGACGGGCCCGTGCAGTGAGTGTCTGTGTGAGACTCACTGGAGCTGACAGACATGCACGAGGTATCTCTGAGGCTGCAGCCGACTGACCCACTTTCCGCAGGACAAAACGAGCGGCTGGCTGCCTGACTTAACCAAGCTGCTTTGCTGTGCCACGGCGCCTAAGATTTCTATGTCCAACACACACACATTTTTAACAATACATTCATAATACCGTTTTTTCTCGACAAACTCAAATATGAATCAGATTTATTTGCTCAAACAAAGCCGCGCTGGTACTAGCCAACATGACATGAGCGACATCCATAAGGCGTTCTTGGAGAGAAGGGGAAAAAAAAACCTCTTACCTGAATAAACCAGTAGATATGAAAGGCAACGATGAGCACTGAAGCCATAATGTCCTTGCGTTAAACACACTCAAAGCACAATGTATGTTTTCTTTCAGTCCGCTGCGCATCCAAACAATGGCGATTTTTGCTGCATCGGAGCGCAGCGCGATGCTCCTGCTGACGCTCAGAGTGCACCTCGTTTACACGGTTTCACACCACGCGACTCCATCCTTTTGCCCCTCTGCATCATCCCAGTGTCAGCCGGTGTGTGGATGGAAGTGTGGCGATGAACCGAGGTCCATCCCGCGGGCTGGAGACAGAAGGGTTCGGCGTGGAGGTGGTGGTGATGGTGGTGGTGGTGGTGGTTTGGCTGTGCGGAATGATCAGGGTGCTGCTGCCGCTGGCCCCGCCCTTCTCCGGAGGCTGCATGGACCCAAGTCCTCCTCCTGCCTCCTCCAAATCTCCTGCATCATGCTCTGACCATAGACTGCAGTTTATGGATCTGATTCGTGTATCTCGTAAATGGATGGTGTATAAGAGAGGAGCCGCAGTAAATACACTCAGTAGACCTTCGATATTTTACTAATAGACAGGCCCCATCTGTTTTTCCTTTGTCTGCTGAAGAAGTTTGAGTAATGAAGCACTGTGCAGCAGATTTTGTATTTGCTGTATGTATGGGTAACAATGCACAAATAGTTTTATTAAAATCATTTAAGAAAAACTAGTAAAAAAAAAAAAAAAAAGGTATAGGCCAAACGTTTATAGGCCACGTGATTATTTGGACTAAACCAGGCTTCTACACTGTATTTTGTTTTCTCACGTGCACAGGTTTCATTTTTGAGCCCAGTCTACCCTCTGGTGGTGAGAAATGTAGTGCATGATAGCCAGTTAAACGCCCCCTACTGGGTCAATTTTTGACAATAGATTTAAAAAAAAGTTTGTAAATGGCTGTTTGTAGATTACACTCATCTCATTTTAGCTCTCTCCTACAGAATTTATCTGAATTGTAGAGGTAATGTTTTTTCCATACATGTGAAAACAGATGACTACTTGACCTTTACACTAGACTTCATATGTTCCATGTACATCTGGAGAATAATGACGTTGACATGATACAAGAAATAAAAATGTTATTTCACTACCAAGTAGAAGGTTCAATATTTGGTATAAATTAGAATATATTTACTATACATACAACATTTAACACACAACAACACATTTTAAAACAATAGAATGTAACTGGTAAATAAAAGGCTATTGTTTTAAATTATGCTCAGTGATCTTATACTAGTACTGATGAAGATCCAGTCCATACTAAAACTATTTAGAATAGGCCTTGTTTTGTTATATTTATGTGTGTATTTTTTTCAGTATCAATGTTTACTTTTCAAATGAAAATCTAGATTCTATAACGGTTACAAGTTACAACAGTAACAACATGCAAAAAATAAGTGAAGCTATGTCTCCCAGTGTGGAGGGGCGGTACAATAAAAGTCTTAGCAGCAGAAGCTTGTAAATACTTTGCCAGTTCTTGGAATAAGCATGAATATAAAGCTCAGTGTTCACAGCTTTCTGAGAAACTCACAGGACTCACATGAAGTTGCCCAGTCACGCAAAAGAACTGTTTTCTTTGGGTCTTTTGACAGGCACTGTACTAGTGGAAAACTTCTCATGTTAAATTTGCTGATTTTAACCAACTTGCAGAGGCCTAAACTTGTATTCAGACATTGTTGTTTTCATAGCTGGTGTAGATACTATCTGGGGCCACCTTAAAAAGCCTGACACAAACAGAAAGCAAATCCTAGGCAGCAACTGGACCTCTACAGACTGTTAAGGAATTAATTAAGTACAGTCAGAGCAGCCTTTGTCACTGCGTGTGGCTTTTCATTTGCAGGGTTTTAGCTTTCAAAACGGTGAATCAATGTCAAAACAGAAGTCATTTTTCCAAGAAAAACTTTACTCAGAGAAGAAACTCATTGTAGATACAAAAATGCAAAGCTGAAGCTTTTTGTAGTGGAGATTGCTTTGGTTGGAATGTTCCATGGTATTGCATTAAATGATCTAGCTTGTATTTATTAAATTACAGTATTCCTAAAACAATATACATATATATCTTGAAAAACATGCATTCTTCTACGGGCAGGGTTGCCTCACCACAGATCTGACCCATAATTTGGCCTGGTAGCACCATCTGCTTGTCTCCATGGATAGGTTTAATGCCATATTGTGGAACATTTC
>NW_022986749.1:0-18209 GCF_009829125.3 Periophthalmus magnuspinnatus
CCAAGCAAATGTCCGTGCCAAATTTCAAATGTTTATGTCAAAGTAATTTTTTTGGTCCAATTCAAAAGTTCAAGGGGGCGCTGTGGAGCAATATATTGTCTGACCTACGCAAATTGTATATGTATGTGTTCAGATCCACATTTTGAAAAAAATGTATATTAATGCCGGGAAATAGGACACTTCATGTGTGAGTTACGCGCAATGTAATAGTTCAAAATATTGCTTTTTTCTTTGCAGGCTGGCCACACCCACATTTTATAACTTAAAAAAACTAGGAAGAGTAGTCTATAATCCCACATGGGTCTAGTTCATTTTGACCAATTTGCAAGTTTCTTGAATGAAAATCCAATGCGAAAAAAATTCAAATGTGAGAGGTAAAATTTTGAAAAAATTGGGTTCCGCCCACAGTGGCCGACTTCCTGTAGGGTTTAGGGTGGGGTCATAATATAATTTTTTTCTTGTCTTGAAATGTTCTATGTTTGTAGCACATTTCATTTTTCTACGATGAAAAAGGTCTCTCATTGCCGCAATGTATTTCAAATTTTGAGGTGGCGCTATTGAGTCATTTTGATATGTAAATTTTTTTGAACATCAAAATGCAACATTTCTTGACAATCTTGAATTTTAGGCCATAGTTTGATGAGTGTAGAGCATCTATTTAGTCTACAACAAAGTCCAGTACTCTGAACCCCATTCATTTCAATGACAGATTTATTATGTTACCATGGTAACATAGTTGCAAATAGAGGTATGTTGTCATTGGCTTTTTTGTTCAGTTTGCCAAGCCAAATGTCCTTGCCGAATCTCAAATGTTTACGTCAAAGTAATTTTTTTGGTCCAATTCAAAAGTTCAAGGGGGCGCTGTGGAGCAAAAAAAATTCTGACACATGCAAATTGTATATCATTTCGTGCAGATCAAGATTTTAAACAAAATGTATATTAATGCCGGGAATAAGGACACTGCATGTGTGAGTTATGCACACTTTAACACTTCAAAATATTGCTTTTTAATTTGAAGGCTGGCCACACCCACATTTTATGATGTAGAAAAATCCAAGAGAGTTCCCTATAATCCCACATGGGTCTCGTTCATTTTCACCAATTTGCAAGTTTTTTGAGTGAAAATCCACGGCGCAAAAAATCCAAATGTCAGAGGTAAAATTTTGAAAAAATGGGGTTCCACCCAAAATGGCCGACTTCCTGTAGGGTTTAGGGTGGGGTCATAATATAATTTTTTACTTGTCTTGACATCTTCTATGTATATACCAAATTTAAATAGTCTACGATGAAAAAGGTCTCTCATTGCCGTAATGTATTTAAATTTTTGAGGTGGCGGTATTGAGTCATTTTGATACTTTAATTTTTTGGAACATCAAAATACAACTTATTTTTTCCAATCTTGATTTTTAGGCCATAGTTTGATGAGTGTAGAGCATCTATTTAGTCTACAACAAAGACCAGTACTCTGAACCCCATTCATTTCAAAGACACATTTATTATGTTACCACGGCAACAGAGTTGAAAATAGAGGTATGTACTCATTGACTTTTTTGTTCAATTTGCCAAGCCAAATGTCCCTGCAAAATTGCAAATGGTTATGTCAAAGTAATTTTTTTGGTCCAATTCAAAAGTTCAAGGGGGCGCTGTGGAGCCAAAAAAAAAAAAGGACACAATTGTATATCATTTGGTGCTGATCAATATTGTAAACAAAATGTATATTAATGCCGGGAAATAGGAAACTGCATGTGTGAGTTACGCGCAATTTAATAGTTCAAAATATTGCTTATTTCTTTGCAGGCTGGCCACACCTACATTTTATGATGTAGAAAAATCCAAGACAGTTCGCTATAATCCCACATGTGTCTGGTTCATTGTGACCATTTGGCAAGTTTCTTGAATGAAAAGCCGAGGCGCAAAAAATCCAAATGTGAGACGTAAAATTTTGGAAAAATGGAGTTCTGCCCAAAATGGCCGACTTCCTGTAGGGTTTAGGGTGGGGACATAATATAATTTTTTACTTGTCTTGACATGTTCTATGTTCGTACCAAATTTCATTTGTCTACGATGAAAAAGGTCTCTCATTGCCGTAATGTATTTCAAATTTTGAGGTGGCGCTATTGAGTCATTTTCATACGTTAATTTTTTTCCACATGAAAATACAACTTGTTTTGCCAATCTTGAATTTTAGGCCATAGTTTGATGAGTGTAGAGCATCTATTTAGTCTACAACAAAGTGCAGTACTCTGAACCCCATTCATTTCAATGGCACATTTATTATGTTACCACGGTAACATAGTTGAAAATAGAGGTATGTTCTCATTGGCTTTTTTGTTCCGTATGATGAGAGGAATATGTGTACCAAATTTCAATGGTCTATGACAAAGGAATAATTTTTCATCCCAGTTATCCAAAACCCATGTATTTCAATGAGAAATGTCAGGCGTTGCCATGGCAACACCTTTGAAAATAGAGGTATGGTGTCATTGACTTTTTTGTTCAGTATAGCAATAGGGATGTCCATGCCAAATTTCAAATGTTTATGTCAAAGTAATTTTTTTGGTCCAATTCAAAAGTTCAAGGGGGCGCTGTGGAGCAAAAAAAATTCTGACATATGCAAATTGTATATCATTTTGTTTAGATCAAGATTTTAAACAAAATGTATATTAATGCCGGGAAATAGGATACTGCATGTTTGAGTTATGCTCACTTTAACACTTCAAAATATTGCTTTTTTTTTGCAGGCTGGCCACACCCACATTTTATTACTTAGAAAATTCCAAAAGAGTTGTTTATAATCCCACATGTGTCTAGTTCATTTTGACCAATTTGCAAGTTTCTTGAATGAAAATCCATGGCGCAAAAAATCCAAATGTGAGAGGTAAAATTTTGAAAAAATGGGGTTCCGCCCACAATGGCCGACTTCCTGTAGGGTTTAGGGTGGGGTCATAATATAATTTTTTACTTGTCTTGACATGTTCTATGTTTGTACCAAATTTTATTTGTCTACGATGAAAAAGGTCTCTCATTGCCGTAATGTATTTCAAATTTTGAGGTGGCACTATTGAGTCATTTTGATACATTAATTTTTTTCCACATAAAAATACAACTTGTTTTGCCAATCTTGAATTTTAGGCCATAGTTTGATGAGTGTAGAGCATCTATTTAGTCTACAACAAAGTCCAGTACTCTGAACCCCATTCATTTCAATGACACATTTATTATGTTACCACGGTAACATAGTTGCAGACAGAGGTATGTTCTCATTGGCTTTTTTGTTCAGTTTGCCAAGCCAAATGTCCATGCCCAATTTCAAATGTTTACGTCAAAGTAATTTTTTTGGTCCAATTCAAAAGTTCAAGGGGGCTGCTGTGGAGCAAAAAAAAATCTGACATATGTAAATTGTATATCATTTTCATGTAGATCAAGATTTTAAACAAAATGTATATTAATGCCGGGAAATAGGACACTGCATGTGTGAGTGATGCACATTTTAACACTTCAAAATATTGCTTTTTTCTTTGCAGGCTGGCCACACTCACATTTTATGATGTAGAAAAATCCAAGACAGTTCCCTATAATCCCACATGGGACAAGTTCATTTTGACCAATTTGCAAGTTTCTTGAATGAAAATCCAAGGCACAAATAATCCAAATGTGAGAGGTAAAATTTTGAAAAAATGGGGTTCTGTCCACAATGTCTGACTTCCTGTAGGGTTTAGGGTGGGGTCATAATATAATTTTTTACTTGTCTTGACATGTTCTATATTTGTACCAAATTTCATTTGTCTATGATGAAAAAGGTCTCTCATTGCTGTAATGTATGTGAACATTTGAGGTGGCGCTATTGAGTCGTTTTGAAACATTAATTTTTTTGCAGATGAAAATACAACATTTTTTGCCAAACTTGAATTTTAGGCCATAGTTTGATGAGTGTAGAGCATCTATTTAGTCTACAACAAAGTGCAGTACTCTGAACCCCATTCATTTCAATGACACATTTATTATGTTACCACGGTAACATAGTTGAAAATAGAGGTATGCTCTTTTTGACTTTTTTGTTCAGTATAGCAATAGGGATGTCCATGCCAAATTTCAAATGTTTATGTGAAAGTAATGTTTTTGGTCCAATTCAAAAGTTCAAGGGGGCGCTGTGGAGCAATTTATTGTCTGACCTGTGTAAATTGTATATCTATGTGTTCAGATCAACAGTTTGAATAAAAAAGTATATTCCTGCCGGGACATAGGACACTAACTGTGTGAGCTACACGCATTTAAAACCTTAAAAAAAACATCTTTTTTCTTTGCAGGCTGGCCACACCCACATTTTATAACTTAGAAAATTCCAACAGAGTTTCTTATAATCCCACATGGGTCTAGTTCATTTTGACAAATTTTCATGTTTCTTGAATGAAAATCCGAGGTGTAAAAAATGCAAATGTGAGAGGTAAAAGTTTGGAAAAATGGGGTTCCGCCCACAATGGCCGACTTCCTGTAGGTTTTAGGGTGGGGTCATAATGTAATTTCTTTCTTGTCTTGACATGTTCTATGTTTGTACCAAATTTCATTTGTCTACGATGAAAAAGGTCTCTCTTTGCCGCAATGTATTTGAACTTTTGAGGTGGCGCTATTTAGTCATTTTGAAACATAAATTTTTTTCCACATGAAAATACAACATTTTTTGCCAATCTTGAATTTTAGGCCATAGTTTGATGAGTGTAGAGCATCTATTTAGTCTACAACAAAGTCCAGTACTCTGAACCCCATTCATTTCAATGACACATTTATTATGTTAGCACGGTAACATAGTTGAAAATAGAGGTATGTTCTCATTGGCTTTTTTGTTCAGTATGATGAGAGGAATATGTGTACCAAATTTCAATGATCTATGACAAAGTAATAATTTTTCATCCCAGTTATCCAAAACCCATGTATTTCAATGAGAAATGTCAGACGTTGCCATGGCAACACCTTTGAAAATAGAGGTATGGTGTCATTGACTTTTTTGTTCAGTATGGGAATAGGGATGTTCATGCCAAATTTCAAATGTTTGTGACAAAGTATTTTTTTTACATGCCATTTAAAAATTTCAAGGGGGCGCTGTGGAGCAATGTAATATTTAATATGTGTAAATTGCATATCTATGCAGTCAGATCAAAAATTTGAACAAAATGTCTATTAATGCCGGGAGATAGGATACTGCATGTGTGAGTTATGCTCACTTTAACACGTCAAAATATTGCTTTTTTCTTCGATTGGTGGCCACACCCACATTTTATGATGTAGAAAAATCCAAGATAGTTTCCTGTAATCCCACATGTGTCTAGTTCATTTTCACCAATTTGCAAGTTTCTTGAATGAAAATCCAAGGCGCAAAAAATCCAAATGTGAGAGGTAAATTTTGGGAAAAATGGGGTTCCGCCCACAATGGCCGACTTCCTGTAGGGTTTAGGGTGGGGTCATAATATAATTTTTTACTTGTCTTGACATGTTCTATGTTTGTACCAAATTTAATTTGTCTACGATGAAAAAGATCTCTCATTGCCGCAATGTATTTCAAATTTTGAGGTGGCGCTATTGAGTCATTTTGTTACATACATTTTTTTGCACATCAAAATACAACATTTCTTGCCAATCTTGAATTTTAGGCCATAGTTTGATGAGTTTAGAGCATCTATTTAGTCTACAACAAAGTCCAGTCCTCTGAACCCCATTCATTTCAATGACACATTTATTATGTTATCACGGTAACATAGTTGCAAATAGAGGTATGTTGTCATTGGCTTTTTTGTTCAGTTTGCCAAGCCAAATGTCCATGTCGAATTTCAAATGTTTACGTCAAAGTAATTTTTTTGGTCCAATTCAAAAGTTCAAGGGGGCGGTGTGGAGCAATATCATGTCTGACCTATGCAAATTGTATATGTATGGTTCAGATCCACATTTTGAAAAAAATGTATATTAATGCCGGGAATTTGCAAACTGCATGTGTGAGTTATGTGCACTTTAAAACTTCAAAATATTGCTTTTTTCATTGCAGGCTGGCCACACCCACATTTTATGATATAGAAAAATCCAAGACAGTTCCCTATAATCCCACATGGGTCTAGTTCATTTTTACCAATTTGCAAGATTCTTGAATGAAAATCCAAGGCGCAAAAAATCCAAATGTGAGAGGTAAAATTTTGAAAAAATCGGGTTCCGCCCACAATGGCCGACTTCCTGTAGGGTTTAGGGTGGGGTCATAATATAATTTTTTACTTGTCTTGACATGTTCTATATTTGTACCAAATTTCATTTGTCTACGATGCAAAAGGTCTCTCATTGCCGTAATGTATTTCAAATTTTGAGGGGGCGCTATTGAGTCTTTTTGACACATTAATTTTTTTGCACATGAGAATTCTAAATTTTTTGCCAATTTTGAATTTTAGGCCATAGTTTGGTGAGTGTAGAGCATCTATTTAGTCTACAACAAAGTCCAGTACTCTGAACCCCATTCATTTCAATGACACATTTATTATGTTACCACGGTAACATAGTTGAAAAAAGAGGTATGTTCTCATTGGCTTTTTTGTTCCGTATAATGTGAGGAATATGTGTACCAAATTTCCATGGTCTGTGACAAAGTAATAATTTTTCACCCCAGTTATCCAAAATCCATGTATTTCAATGGGAAATGTCAGACGTTGCCATGGCAACACCTTTGAAAATAGAGGTATGGTGTCATTGACTGTATTGTTCAGTATATCAATAGGGATGTCCATGCCAAATTTCAAATGTTTATGTCAAAGTAATTTTTTTGGTCCAATTCAAACGTTCAAGGGGGCGCTGTGGAGCAATTTATTGTCTGACCTGTGTAAATTGTATATCTATGTGTTCAGATCAACAATTTGAATAAAAAAGTATATTCATGCCAGAACGTAGGACACTAATTGTGTGAGTTACATGCAATTAAAAACTTTAAAAAATGGCTTTTTTCTTTGCAGGCTGGCCACACCCACATTTTATAACTTAGAAAATTCCAAAAGAGTTGGTTATAATTCCACATGGGTCTAGATCATTTTGACCAATTTGCAAGTTTGTTGAATGAAAATCCAAGGCGCAAAAAATTCAAATTTGAGAGGTAAAATTTTGAAAAGATGGGGTTCCGCCCACAATGTCTGACTCCCTGTAGGGTTTAGGGTGGGGTCATAATATAATTTTTTACTTGTCTTGACATGTTCTATGTTTGTACCAAATTTCATTTGTCTACGATGAAAAAGGTCTCTCATTGCCGTAATGTATTTCAAATGTTGAGGTGGCGCTATTGAGTCATTTTGATACGTAAATTTTTTTGAACATCAAAACACAACATTTTTTGCTAATCTTGAATTTTAGGCCATAGTTTGATGAGTGTAGAGCATCTATTTAGTCTACAACAAAGTCTAGTACTCTGAACCCCATTCATTTCAATGACACATTTATTATGTTACCACGGCAACATAGTTGAAAATAGAGGTATATTGTCATTGGCTTTTTTGTTCAGTTTGCCAAGCCAAATGTCCATGCCGAATTTCAAAGGCTTATGTGAAAGTAATTTTTTTGGCCCAATTCAAAAGTTCAAGGGGGCGCTGTGGAGCAGAAAAAATTCTGACACGTGTAAATTGTATGTCATTTTGTGTAGATCAAGAATTTAAACAAAATGTATTATAATGCCGGGAAAGAGGATACTGCATGTGTGAGTTATGCGCATTTTAACACTTCAAAAAATGTTTTTTTTCTTTGATTGCTGGCCACACCCACATTTTATGATGTAGAAAAATCCAAGACAGTTCCCTATAATCCCAACTGGGGCCAGTTCATTTTGACCAATTTGCAAGTGTCTTGAATGAAAATCCAAGGCGCAAAAAATCCAAATGTTAGAGGTAAAATTTTGGAAAAATGGGGTTCCGCCCACAATGGCCGACTTCCTGTAGGGTTTAGGGTGGGGTCATAATATAATTTTTTTCTTGTCTTGACATGTTCTATCTTTGTACCAAATTTCATTTGTCTACGATGAAAAAGGTCTCTTATTGCCGCAATGTATTTCAAATTTTAAGGTGGCGCTAATGAGTCATTTTCATATGTTAATTTTTTTGAACATCAAAATACAATTTTTTTTGCAAATCTTGAATTTTAGGCCATAATTTGATGAGTGTAGAGCATCTATTTAGTCTAAAACAAAGTCCAGTACTCTGAACCCCATTCATTTCAATGACACATTTATTATGTTACCACGGTAACATAGTTGCCGATAGAGGTATGTTCTCATTGGCTTTTTTGTTCAGTGTGCCAAGCCAAATGCCCATGCCGATTTTCAAATGTTTACGTCAAAGTAATTTTTTTGGCCCAATTCAAAAGTTCAAGGGGGCGCTGTGGAGCAAAAAAAATTCTGACATATGCAAATTGTATATCATTTGGTGCCAATGAAGATTTTAAACAAAATGTATATTAATGCCGGGAAATAGGACACTGCATGTGTGAGTTATGCACACTTTAACACGTCAAAATATTGCTTTTTTCTTTGATTGGTGGCCACACTCACATTTTATGATGTAGAAAAATCCAAGATAGTTTCCTATAATCCCACATGTGTCCAGTTCATTTTCACCAATTTGCAAGTTTCTTGAATCAAAATCCAAGGCGCAAAAAATCCAAATGTGAGAGGTAAAATTTTGGAAAAATGGGGTTCCAACCACAATGGCCGACTTCCTGTAGGGTTTAGGGTGGGGTCATAATATAATTTTTTACTTGTCTTGACATGTTCTATGTTTGTACCAAATTTAATTTGTCTAAGATGAAAAAGGTCTCTCATTGCCGTAATGTATTTCAAATTTTGAGGTGGCGCTATTGAGTCATTTTGATACGTAAATTTTTTTCCACATAAAAATACAACTTGTTTGGCCAATCTTGAATTTTAGGCCATAGTTTGATGAGTGTAGAGCATCTATTCAGTCTACAACAAAGTGCAGTACTCTGAACCCCATTCATTTCAATGACACATTTATTATGTTACCACGGTAACATAGTTGAAAATAGAGGTATGTTCTCATTGACTTTTTTGTTCAGTATAGCAATAGGGATGTCCATGCCAAATTTCAAATGTTTATGTGAAAGTAATGTTTTTGGTCCAATTCAAAAGTTCAAGGGGGCGCTGTGGAGCAATTTATTGTCTGACCTGTGTAAATTGTATATCTATGTGTTCAGATCAACAGTTTGAATAAAAAAGTATATTCCTGCCGGGACATAGGACACTAACTGTGTGAGCTACACGCATTTAAAACCTTAAAAAAAACATATTTTTTCTTTGCAGGCTGGCCACACCCACATTTTATAACTTTGAAAATTCCAAAAGAGTTTCTTATAATCCCACATGGGTCTAGTTCATTTTTACAAATTTTCATGTTTCTTGAATGAAAATCCGAGGTGTAAAAAATTCAAATGTGAGAGGTAAAATTTTAGAAAAATGGGGTTCCGCCCAAAATGGCCGACTTCCTGTAGGGTTTAGGGTGGGGTCATAATGTAATTTTTTTCTTGTCTTGACATGTTCTATCTTTGTACCAAATTTCATTTGTCTATGATGAAAAAGGTCTCTCATTGCCGCAATGTATTTCAATTTTTGAGGTGGCGCTATTGAGTCATTTGGAAACATTAATTTTTTTGAACATCAAAATAATTAATTTTTCACCAATCTTAAATTTTGGGTCCAATAAAATTGACTTTTCGTTAACGTTCAGGGGGTCAAAAGTGAATTCAAAGTCGCGAGCAAAATAAAGAATAATAATAATAATAATAATAATTAAAACTGCAAGCAGTGATAAAGGCCCTCGCCACCCCTTGCGACCGCGGGGTACACGCCACCGCGGAGATCCTGCGTTTCGTTCCCGCTTACATCGCCCCTCCCCCCAAAATCAGCGTCTGAGTAATGCTACTCCATTCACTCCAATGAGACCATTTATCACATTTTCACTCCTGCACGGTTGGAAATAAAGGTATGTCTTCATTGGCTTTTTTGTTTAGTATGATGAGAGGAATATGTGTACCAAATGTCAATGGTCTATGACAAAGTAATCATTTTTCATCCCAGTTATCTAAAACCCATGTATTTCAATGAGAAATGTCAGGCGTTGCCATGGCAACACCTTTGAAAATACAGGTATGGTGTCATTGACTTTTTTGTTCAGTATAGCAATAGGGATGTCCATGCCAAATTTCAAATGTTTATGTCAAAGTAATTTTTTTGGTCCAATTCAAAAGTTCAAGGGGGCGCTGTGGAGCAATTTATTGTCTGACCAGTGTAAATTGTATATCTATGTGTTCAGATCAACAGTTTGAATAAAAAAGTATATTCCTGCCGGGACATAGGACACTAACTGTGTGAGTTACACGCATTTAAATCCTTTAAAAAACATCTTTTTTCTTTGCAGGCTGGCCACACCCATATTTTTTAACTTTGAAAATTACAAAAGAGTTGCTTATAATCCCACATGGGTGTAGTTCATTTTGACCAATTTTCATGTTTCTCGAATGAAAATTCGAGGCGTAAAAAATTCAAATGTGAGAGGTAAAATTTTGGAAAAATTGGGTTCTGCCCGCAATGGCCGACTTCCTGTAGGGTTTAGGGTGGGGTCATAATATAATTTTTTTCTTGTCTTGACATGTTCTATGTTTGTACCAAATTTCATTTGTCTACGATGAAAAAGGTCTCTCATTGCCGTAATGTATTTCAAATTTTGAGGTAGCGCTATTGGGTCATTTTGATACATTAATTTTTTTCCACATGAAAATACAACTTGTTTTGCCAATCTTGAATTTTAGGCCATAGTTTGATGAGTGTAGAGCATCTATTTAGTCTACAACAAAGTCCAGTACTCTGAACCCCATTCATTTCAATGACACATTTATTATGTTACCACGGTAACATAGTTGCAGACAGAGGTATGTTCTCATTGGCTTTTTTGTTCAGTTTGCCAAGCCAAATGTCCATGTCAAATTTCAGATGTTTACGTCAAAGTAATTTTTTTGGTCCTATTCAAAAGTTCAAGGGGGCGCTGTGGAGCAGAAAAAAATCTGACATATGTAAATTGTATATCATTTTGTGTAGATCAAGATTTTAAACAAAATGTATATTAATGCCGGGAAATAGGACACTGCATGTGTGAGTGATGAACATTTTAACACTTCAAATTATTGATTTTTTTTTTGCAGGCTGGCCACACCCACATTTTATGATGTAGAAAAATCAAAGACAGCTCTCTATAATGCCACTTGGGTCTAGTTTATTTTGACCAATTTGCATGTTTCTTGAATGAAAATCCAAGGCGCAAAAAATCCAAATGTGAGAGGTAAAATTTTGAAAAAATGGGGTTCCGCCCACAATGGCTGACTTCCTGTAGGGTTTAGGGTGGGGTCATAATATAATTTTTTACTTGTCTTCACATGTTCTATGTTTGTACCAAATTTCATTTGTCTACGATGAAAAAGGTCTCTCATTGACGTAATGCATTTTGATTTTTGAGGTGGCGCTAATGAGTCATTTTGAAAGAATAATTTTTTTGAACATCAAAATAATAAATTTTTCACCAAACTTGAATTTTGGGTTCAATAAATTTGAGTTTTCGTTAACGTTCAGAGGGTCAAAAATGACTTCAAAGCGGTAAGTATAATAATAATAATAATAATTAAAACTGCAAGCAGTGATAAAGGCCCTCGCCACCCCTTGCGACCGCGGGGTACACGCCACCGCGGAGATCCTGCCTTTCGTTCCCGCTTACATCGCTCCTCCCCCCAAAATCAGCGACTGAGTAATACTACTGTAATACTACTGTAATACTACTGAGTAATACTGGGATGTGTTCAAGGCCACAGACAGTTTGGATGAGGACACAGACACTGTGACGTCATACATTCAGTTCTGTGAGGACAGCATCATTCCATCATGCACCAGGGTGACTTTTAACAACGACAAACCCTGGTTCACACCCAGACTTAGACATTTGAGGAGGGAAAAGGAGATGGCTTTCAGGGCAGGAGATCGTGACGGCTACAGGCGTTGCAAGTATGCGTTTAGCAAAGAGGTGGAAAAGGCTAAAGCGAAGTACAATACACGTCTGGAGCAGCAATTCTCCACCAACGACTCTGCTTCTGTCTGGAGAGGGCTTAGGCAAATCACCAACTACAGGCCCGAAGCCCCTCCCGCCGTGGACAACAAACAACTAGCAGAAAAGTTAAACGGCTTTTATGCGAGGTTTGAAGTTTCACACCCCTCCCCCTCCTCCCCCACCATCATGGACATTACCTCCAAACCCACCTGGGACCCCCCCTCCTCCCCCACTGCCCTCACAGTTGTGGAGCAGGACGTGACTAAGCTTTTCAGGAAGCAGAATCCCCGTAAGGCCGCGGGCCCAGACGGTGTCTCTCCTTCCACCCTTAGACACTGTGCTGAGGAACTGGCTCCTGTCTTCACGGACATTTTTAACACCTCCCTGGAGTCATGTCACGTCCCAGCCTGCTTCAAGCTGTCCACCATTGTCCCCGTCCCCAAGAAGCCCAGGATCACTGGACTTAATGACTACAGACCTGTGGCGCTGACGTCTGTAGTCATGAAGTCATTTGAGCGCCTGGTCCTGCACCACCTCAAGTCCTTCACCTCCCCCCTCCTGGACCCTCTGCAGTTTGCCTACAGAGCCAATCGGTCTGTGGACGACACTATTAACCTGGCCCTTCACTTCATCCTCCAGCATCTGGACTCCCCGGGAACCTACGCCAGGATCCTGTTTGTGGACTTCAGCTCTGCATTCAACACCATCCTCCCTGCTCTGCTCCAGGACAAGCTCGCTCAGCTCAACGTGCCTGACTCCACCTGCAGGTGGATCACTGACTTCCTGACAGACAGGAGACAGCGCGTGCGGCTGGGGAAGAATGTCTCGGACACTCGGACTATCAGCACAGGAGCTCCACAGGGCTGTGTACCTTCTCCCCTGCTCTTCTCCCTGTACACCAACTGCTGCACCTCCAGCCACGACTCCGTCAAACTGGTTAAGTTTGCGGATGACACCACCCTCATCGGACTCATCTCGGACAGCGATGAGTCTGCCTACAGGAGGGAGGTGGACCGGCTGGTGTCCTGGTGCAGCAGCAACAACCTGGAGCTCAACGCCCAGAAGACAGTGGAGATGATCGTGGACTTCAGGAAAGTCACAGCCCCCCTGCCTCCCCTCACCCTGACGGACTCCCCCATCACCACTGTGGACTCTTTCCACTTCCTGGGCACCTGCATCACCCAGGATCTCAAGTGGGAGCCGACCATCAGCTCCCTCATCAAGAAAGCCCAGCAGAGGATGTTCCACCTGCGGCAGCTGAGGAAACGCAAGCTGCCAGTCCAGATGATGGTGCAGTTTTACACTTCCATCATTGAGTCCATCCTCACCTCCTCCATCACTGTGTGGTTCACTGAAGCCAGGGACAGACAGAGACTGCAGCGCATTGTGCGCTCTGCTGAGAAGGTGATTGGCTGCAGCCTTCCATCTATACAGGACCTGTACGTCTCCAGGACTCGGGGGCGAGCAGGCCGTATAGCAGCTGACACCTCTCACCCTGGACATGGACTATTTGAGCCACTTCCCTCTGGCAGGAGGCTACGGTCCATTGGGACCAGAACCTCTCGCCATAAGAACAGTTTCTTCCCCTCTGCAGTTTGTCTCATGAACACTTTATAATATCTGCACTATACTGGACACTTTATAACACCGGTCACTTTAATAAGCCACTTTGCACTGTTGTTCTGATGCTGCTGTTGTACATATTTTCTCCCTTTAAGTATTTCATTTGACTTTTTTAAGCATATCTTTTTAACTTTGTGCATGCCCTTATTTGTATTTGTATTTGTATTTATTCAGTGTGTTTATGTTGCACTTTTTCACCGTATCAAGTTCCTAGTTTGTGAACTGTGTTCACAGGCTATGGCAATAAAAGTCTTCTGATTCTGATTCTGATTCTACTCCATTCATTCCAAAGACACTATTTATGACCTTGTCACACCTGCACGGTTGGAAATAGAGATATGTCTTCATTGGCTTTTTTGTTCAGTATGATGAGAGGAATATGTGTATCAAATTTCAATGGTCTATGACACAGTAAATATTTTCCATTCCAGTTAACCAAAACCCATGTATTTCAATGATAAATGTCAGACGTTGCCATGGCAACGTCCTTTAAAAATAGAGATATGGTGTCATTGACTTTTTTGTGCAGTATGGCAACAGAAGTGTCCATGCCAAATTTCAAATGTTTGTGACAAAGTAATTTTTTTGAGTACTATTAATAAGTTCAAGGGGGCGCTGTGGAGCAATGTAAAGTTTGACATATGTAAATTGCATGTCTATACACTCAGATCAAGATTTTGAAAAAGACGTATATTAATGCCGGGAATTAGGACACTGCATGTTTGAGTTACGGGGCATTTAAAACTTAAAAAAAACCCATCTTTTTTCTTTGCAGGCTGGCCACACCCATATTTTATAACTTAACAAAATTCAGGAGAGTAGCCTATAATCCTAAGTGGGTCTAGTGTATTTTGACCAATTCGCAAGTTTGATGAGTGTAGAGCATCTATTTAGTCTACAACAAAGTCCAGTACTCTGAACCCCATTCATTCCAATGACACATTTATTATGTTACCACGGTAACATAGTTGAAAATAGAGGTATGTTCTCATTGGCTTTTTTGTTCCGTAAGATGAGAGGAATATGTCTACCAAATTTCAATGGTCTATGACAAAGTAATAATTTTTCATCCCAGTTATCCCAAACCCATGTATTTCAATGAGAAATGTCAGACGTTGCCATGGCAACACCTTTGAAAATAGAGGTATGGTGTCATTGACTTTTTTGTTCAGTATAGCAATAGGGATGTCCATGCGAAATTTCAAATGTTTATGTCAAAGTAATTTTTTTGGTCCAATTCAAAAGTTCAAGGGGGCGCTGTGGAGCAGAAAAAAATCTGACATATGTAAATTGTATATCATTTTGTGTAGATCAAGATTTTAAACAAAATGTATATTAATGCCGGGAAATAGGACACTGCATGTGTGAGTGATGCACATTTTAACACTTCAAATTATTGATTTTTTCTTTGCAGGCTGGCCACACCCACATTTTATGATGTAGAAAAATCAAAGGCAGCTTCCTATAATCCCACATGGGTCTAGTTCATTTTGACCAATTTGCATGTTTCTTGAATGAAAATCCAAGGCGCAAAAAATCCAAATGTGAGAGGTAAAATTTAGAAAAAATGGGGTTCCGCCCACAATGGCCGACTTCCTGTATGTTTTAGGGTGGGGTCATAATATAATTTTTTACTTGGCTTGACATGTTCTATGTTTGTACCAAATTTCATTTGTCTACGATGAAAAAGGTCTCTCATTGACGTAATGCATTTTGATTTTTGAGGTGGCGCTAATGAGTCATTTTGAAAGAATAATTTTTTTGAGCATCAAAATAATACATTTTTCACCAAACTTGAATTTTGGGTCCAATAAAATTGAGTTTTCGTTAACGTTCAGGGGGTCAAAAATGACTTCAAAGCGGTAAGTATAATAATAATAATAATAATAATAATAATAATGGAAATTTTTTTTCCACCCATTATTTTTCTCCTTAACCATAACAGCTACAGTCATGTGACTTTCTCACATTGTGCCCCATCACAAATAAGGCCCCTGTGATTTTTTTCACACGTCCACGACAAATCGATTGTCTTCTACGAATTTTTGAAAATGAAATTTGAAGAGGGCGCTAGAGAGCCATTTTGTGAGAGAGTGCCTTGATTTGCATATCATTGCGTTCAGCTCACAAATGTCCATAAACGCTGTATTAGCATTTTCCCAACAAAAAATGTGTGAAAGAGAAATATTTTTTTGAAATATTCCAAAATTTGCGATTTTGTTGAAAATTCACCCTGACCACACCCAAAGTCATAATCAAAATGTAATTGTTAATCTTTAATCACACATGGGTTTAGAGGGATTTGGCCAAATTTGATGTGTTTCTGATGAAAACTGGGCGAGAAAATGTCCTGAATGCGAGGGTGTGCACTTTTGTCGTTCCCGGGTTTGATCCAATATGGCCGGCGTCCTGTACATTTTAGGGCGGGGCCATAATATCATTTTTGTCATGTCCCGACATGTACTATTTTTTGATGTGAGTTTTGGATTTTTACGTCGACTTTTTTCCGAGTCGGGCTCCCATTGGCCCCATGAAAATGAAAGTTTGAGGTGGCGCTACCGAGTCATCTTTCGTTATTTTTTCTCGGGGTCTTTTGTGACAATTAGAGCTCGTCGAGTTCTAATTTTTGACACCACTCACTGCCATGTCGGGGCGTGTTTACTACTTGATTTTTGCCATTTTCCGGGTTTCGGACGCGGTTTTAATGAGTCCCTCGCCGGGACGGAGTCCCAGGCTCGGGCCTAATAATAATAATAATGGAAACGCATTTTCCACCCATTATTTTTCTCCTAAACCATAACAGCTACAGTCATGTGACTTTCTCACATTGTGCCCCATCACAAATAAGGCCCTTGTGAATTTTTTCACACGTCCACGACAAATCGATTGTCTTCTATGAATTTTTGAAAATGAAGTTTCAAGAGGGCGCTAGAGAGCCATTTTGTGAGAGAGTGCCTTGATTTGCATACCATTGCGTTCAGCTCACAAATGTGCATAAACGCTGTATTAGCATTTTCCCAACAAAAAATGTGTGAAAGACAAATATTTTTTTGAAATATTCCAAAATTTGCGATTTTGTTGAAAATTCACCCTGACCATATTCAAAGTCATAATCAAAATATAATTGATCATCTTTAATCACACATGGGTTTAGTGGGATTTGGACAATTTTGAAGTGTTTGTGATGAAAACTGTGCGAGAAAATGTCCTGAATGCGAGGGTGTGCACTTTTGTCATTCTTGGGTTTGATCCAATATGGCCGACGTCCTGTACATTTTAGGGCGGGGCCATAATATCATTTTTGTCATGTCCTGACATGTACTATTTTTTGATGTGAGTTTCGGATTTTTACGTCGACTTTTTTCCGAGTCGGGCTCCCATTGGCCCCATGAAAATCAAAGTTTGAGGTGGCGCTACCGAGTCGTCTTTCGTTATTTTTTCTCGGGGTCTTTTGTGACAATTAGAGCTCGTCGAGATCTAATTTTTGACACCACTCACTGCCATGTCGGGGCGTGTTTACTACTTGATTTTTGCCATTTTCCGGGTTCCGGACGCGGTTTTAATGAGTCCCTCGCCGGGACGGAGTCCCAGGCTCGGGCCTAATAATGGAAACGCATTTTCCACCCATTATTTTTCTCCTAAACCTTAATAGCTACAGTCATGTGACTTTTTCAAATTGTGCCCCATCACAAATAAGGCCGCAGTGAATTTTTTCACACATCCACGACAAATTGATTGTCTTCTATGAATTTATGAAAATGAAATTTGAAGAGGGCGCTAGAGAGCCATTTTGTGAGAAAGTGCCTTGATTTGCATATCATTGCGTTCAGCTCACAAATGTGCATAAACGCTGTATTAGCGTTTTCCCAACAAAAAATGTGTGAAAGAGAAATATTTTTTTGAAATATTCAAAAAATTGAGATTTTGTTGAAAATTCACCCTGACCACACCCAAAGTCATAATCAAAATGTAATTGATAATCTTTAATCACACATGGGTTTAGTGGGATTTGACCAAATTTGACGTGTTTCTAATGAAAACTGTGCGAGAAAATGTCCTGAATGCGAGGGTGTGCACTTTTGTAGTTCACGGGTTTGATCCAATATGGCCGACTTCCTGTACATGTTAGGGCGGGGCCATAATATCATTTTTGTCATGTCCAGACATGTTCTATTTTTTGATGTGAGTTTCAGATTTTTACGTTGACTTTTTTCCGAGTCGGGCTCCCATTGGCCCCATGAAAATCAAAGTTTGAGGTGGCGCTACCGAGTCGTCTTTCGTTATTTTTTCTCGGGGTCTTTTGTGACAATTAGAGCTCGTCGAGTTCTAATTTTTGACACCAGTCACTGCCATGTCGGGGCGTGTTTACTACTTGATTTTTGCCATTTTCCACGCTCCGGACGCGGTTTTAATGAGTCCCTCGCCGGGACGGAGTCCCAGGCTCGGGCCTAATAATAATAATAATAATAATAA